>NW_015171584.1:38546-101702 GCF_001447785.1 Gekko japonicus | reverse complement strand
TTTGAGGTGTGGAATGGAGTGAAGTCCAATCAGCTTCCATATGCAAAAGACCTTGAAACGCTGGGCTGGACTGCACAACGCAGCCAGTCAACCCAGCCAGCGTCTTCTGACTGACAGTTCTTGTGGTCAAACACTAAAGGTGTGCATTTGGAACATTGGAGCCGACTACGGCTTTATATATAAGGGAGAGATAAGAGACACCAATGTTGGATCAGGCCAAAGGCCCATCCATTCCAACACTCTGTATCACACAGTGGCCAGAAATACCAGTGCCATCAGGAGGTCCACCAGTGGGGCCAGGACATTAGAAGCCCTCCCACTGTTGACCTTAATAATTGCTTTGATGAATCAAGATACTAAACATTAGATATCAATTACCAATGTTTGTTTCCTGTCATTGTTCTATACCAGCTGCAAGCAAAAATGATAAAAGAGAATCACACTGCATTATCTGACTTCATTTTTGTTGGATACTCTGACCACCCAGTTCTGCAGATGTTGCTGTTTGTGGTGTTCCTACTGATCTACGTGAGCATCATAGCTGGAAATGGACTTATCATTTACATTGTAGTGACTGATCCTACCCTTGATACCCCAATGTATTTCTTTTTGAAGAGCCTGGCCTTTCTGGAGATCTTCTACACCTCAGTCACCCTTCCAAAAATGCTGGTCAATTTTGTGGCACAAAACAGGACCATCTCATTTGTTGGCTGTGCTGCCCAGATCTACTTCATAATTTTCCTTGGAGGCACAGAGTGTTTCCTTCTGGCTGCCATGGCATATGACCGATATGTGGCCATATGTAACCCTCTGCATTATAAACTCATAATGCACAAAGAACTCTGTTTAGGACTTGTTACAGGGTCATTGACCATCAACATGCCTGTCCATATAGGACAGACATACCTACTGTTTACCTTGCCCTATTGTGGCACTCGTGAAATTAACAACTTCTTCTGTGATATCCCACCTGTGCTGGAGTTGGCCTGTGCAGATACCTTTGCAAGTGAAGTTTACCTGGTTGCAGTCACTGCTCTTATCCTAATCCTCCCCTTTTGCCTTATCTGTGCCTCTTATGTCAAAATCATCTCTGTAATTCTGAAGATGCCATCTGTTGAGGGTCAGAAGAAAGTGTTTGCCACATGCTCCTCACACCTTATTGTGGTATCTCTCTTCTATGGCTCAGCAACTATTGTCTATGCAAGTCCCAGGTCAAAAGAGACATTGATTGTGAACAAGCTGCTTTCTTTGTTCTACACCATTTTGATTCCTATGTTTAACCCCATCATCTATAGTCTGAGAAATAGAGAAGTGAAGGTTTCCTTGAAAAAAATGTTTAGAAAGTGTCAGCCTGGTTATATCTCACAGGGTTGTTGAGACGAAAAAAGGGGAATAGGATCAAGGGACTGTGGTCTTTCTAGTCTTAATAGGCTGGGAAAAGATGGTGGAGAGAATGGTGGTGGACTCTAATCTGGAGAACGGTTTGATTCTCTACTTCCTCACATGAAGCCAGCTGAGTGACCTTGGGCCAGTAACAGTTCTCTCCGAACCCTCTCAGCCCCACCTACCCCATAAGGTGCCTATTGTGGGGAGAGGAAGGGAATGTCATTGTAAGCCATTTTGAGACTCCTTAAGGTAGAGAAAAATGGGTATAACCCCCCCTTCTCTTCTTAAAAGAACTGTGTAGAGATAGAATTGTTTTTCTTCCCAATTGTGTTACTTTGCTGACTTGTCACTAATAGGTCATGTTCTTGCTTGAGTTTTCCACTTCTTCAGTAAAGTTCCCCCCCCCCCATTATTTATGAAATTGGAGCCATGTTTTTCCTCCAGGTTTCCTCTCCTCAATGCAACAAATAAGATAACATTACAATTACAGTGTTCATTACAAAATACTTAAAACAATGACTTTCCTTTTTCTGAGTTGGAGAAGATCTCTTCTAAATCGCTTGTATACATTAGCAAGTAATTAGCTCATATTCTTTTAGCTTAATGCATATTATTTGACTACGGATGTTGCTCAAGTGTATATAAATTTATATGAATACATTGAATATTGCTACATGATTATATGTGATGAAAGTTATTGTATTGCATAATTCATTTTAGAAAGTGTTTAACAGAGAGCTATACAATGTTTGATGGTCTGTTTTCAGTGTAATTTTCTTTATAGTGCAGATATAAGGGTAGCATATATTGGGAACCTTCTCTTTGCAAAACCACACTGTAAGAGTAAGAAGGTAATGCAGTCCAGCATTAGGACTTGCATCCCGGCTGCATGAGAACGGCTTCGATACCAGCCCTATTAGTATGGTTAAAGCTTGTGTGACTAGCGCTGCTCCAGGCTCACTCTTCCCTTTTGCCTCAATGGTAGGTGTCAATTTCACACAAGCTCAAAAAACAGGATTGAGTAGACACGGGGAAAATCGCACGAAGCTGCGAGGCAAAATGCGGCTGCGCAGCAGCTTCTGTGAAATTGACACCTAACATCGAGACAAAAGGGAAGAGTGAGCGTGGAGCAGCACTAGTGGGAAATCACCCTAAATGTCCCAGAACATTTAAAAGGATTTTCCCCAAATACCTAAACTATCAAATAGATGGCCCTGCTATAATCGATAGTACTTATGTCCTTGTAAGTGCTCATAGGATTATACCCTTAAAGAGTAGCCTTCACTTAACAAAGGTGTTTATACCTTTTGTTTATTTACAAACATTTTAACCCTCCATTTTCTAACAAACCCTCTGTTATGTACTGACAGAACAAATGAATCTCCTCATTGAACTCCCATGTTAAGCTTCAGGCCAGCAGAGGATTCCACAGTACTGTAAAACTATTGGTCGCTTCAAAATAGCGACCAATCACAAATGAATAGTTCCCTGAGCGGGAAGAACTCTGATTTGTCCTTATCCCTGCAATCTAATTGGTTGTTATTGTATATAGTGGGAGGGGCTATATTAGCCCGGTATGTTTAAATAGGAGCATAGCTCCAATGTTGGTTGTTCTGGTTTCCTACATGCGTTTAAGTGCTTGTTTGCTTATTCTAATAAAGCTGAAATCACTTTGCTGAATCACTGTCCGAGTCTTCGTTGGCGCAATCCAACACCCTCATGTTGGGTTTTAATGTGGTATTAAAATACAATAAAGGTTCTAATAGCAAAGATACTAAAACAGCACATTGAAATAGCCGAACCTTGGCCTCGGTCACATGGAAGGTTTTGCCCCGCAAGAGGGACGGATCAGGGGCGCATCAAATGGGCGCAATCACACCGCAACATCTGGGAAGCGGAGCGCACCCATCCCCGATCTGTCCTTTCCGGGTGAAACCGCGCATAAAAAAAAACCACCTAGAAAAGAGTACTACCTACCTGAAGCTCCGCAGCAAGGGTGGCCGTGGGATTGCCGGCGTGCCCATCTTCCGCAGCATTCAAGGCTCCCAGCCAAACTGCGGATGCGCACACCTGCACAGCCGGCTGCCTCGCTCTCTGTTCCGTGGCTTCTCCCCCAGCATCTGATCATGCCGGGGAGCAACTGCACAGCAGCTCGAGGGATCTGTCTGATTCCACCACCGCACGTCTATTTTGCTGCGGCTCAGAAAAGCCGCACTTTGGCTGTGCTCCCCCCCCCCTCGTGTGACCGAGGCCCTTGCTTTGCCTTAAAAAAACCCAGCAACACAATGTTCCTGAAAGACTCAGGTAAGCTATTCTACCAGGAAGGAGAAAGCCCAGAAAAGGTCTTTTTCTAGCCCACAGAGCTAATTTAACACTATGATGGGGTTGTTAACAACAGTTGACTGGCTGTCTGGAACAATCTCTATGAATCGTATCAGGAAAGATGGTCCAGTAATATGTAGTTGTCATACCACGAATGGCCTTGCAGGCAATAACAAGTAACTTGAATTGAACAAAAAAACTAACCAGAAATTAGCCTTTTAAAAAAATCAGTACTGAAGGAATACAAGCCATCTGTGCTACATTTTGATACAGATTGGGAAGAAATGGTTTCCTATTGCATTGTCTAACTTATTCTTGAAGTCAGTGATGAAATCTGAGAAAAACTGGAGCTTCTTTTGGCACTCAGCAACTGACAGTCATCCACGTGTGAACCCAGCCTTCCAGTCTCAGGCACTACGATGTAAGGAATGATGGGGAAAGAGAAACAGTTTGGACCAATGACAGGGGAGGGGGGGTTAATGTGAATTCACTGTAAAAGTTTGAGTGATATGGTCATACCAATGGATGGGAAAAGTGATATTAACATCATCCCAGAAAAGCAAGCTGGTTTATATTAAGAAAATTTGTGAGAAGTGAGTACCAATGCTCCCTCTAAGCTGTGGAGTCTTGTGAGCAAAAATTCTACTTTGTGAGCTACTGGTATTAAAGTTGTGAGCGAGCAATTTGGCTACTGCATAAATTAGTTTGCCCTGGAGCCATCCTTCCTCAGCTAAGACAAAAATGTGTGAGCCGGAGGCTAAAAACTGTGAGCTAGCTCACACTAACTCATCTTAGATGGAACACTTCTACTGATAGAGGTCTATTCCTAATGATTTTTGGGTGTTCTCTTTATATGCTATTTACACCTGTGCAATTAATATTTGCCAAACTTTGGAAACAAAAATTCCAACAAGAAAGTATTTTGTAGGTAAGGTGAAGGAATTTTATTTATACATGAAAGCATCATCTTTGCAAAAAAAAAAGTTTAACAAGATCTGGAAAAAGTCTTTAAGCCCATTGGAACAAACATTTTTCCCTCTAATGTGTGAATTTGAAAGAAAATGTTATGTATTTCTCTCCTATTTCTTCAACTGTTCCCTTCCTGTACTTTAGAAGGCATCATACAAAAATCAAGGTTGAAAGCTGGAAAGCAAAATCATCCCCTCCAAGGAAAATAGATGAACACTGCAATTTAAATTAAAACAGTAATTCCATCATACTTTGAAGAATTTTTGGAGCTTGTATTGATCTACTCAGTGCAAATTCCTGTGACAGAGTTTGGTTTATCCTTTTGAGTATACATGGTGAAGACTGGCATTACATGTAGGCTTAGAATGTTACTATGTGACATGAACAGCCTGAAACCTATTCAAACTTGGTGCTCAAGAAAACGTTCTGATTATTAATTTCATTGTTATTACGTATTCTATGTTATATAGTTGAAAAATAAATTAGTTATGAAATTTGAAATTTAAAATGTTTGAAGTAAGGACCATTGTATCCTATAGAAAATGTCTTTAAACTACTGGGGAGAAATATTTGTTTTATATAATCCCTCTTTCCATTTTGTACCCCCTCTATATTATACTTTGTTTTATAAAATTATGTACTTTTGATTTATTTTAGAGGAGAGAGACATATTTCCATTACATATTATTATTTATTTCATTTCCATACTGTCTGTAGTTGAAGCTCTCCGGGCAGTTTACAACAAGTATAAAAGAGTAAAATACAATAAATATAAGAGTAATATAAAATAATGTAATAACGTTAAAAACAATAAAAGCAGTAAAGAACAATTAACGGAGATACCATGCAATAGACTTAGCAGTGTTCTGGTGTCTGACACATTTGATCCCTATATTAAAACAATATTCTAGAACAATATTTTCATTTTAAACATTCTTGCCAGGGCCTTTTTCACTTCAGTGTTCCTCAAACAGTGAACATCTTTAACCCTTTAGTGGTTTAAAATAGTGAATGGTGAAAAACAGAGTACGTAGTAAAGGATCACGACAATGCTCAAATCATAATAAAATCTGTAAGGCCCAATCCCTGAATCCCACCAGGTTTATCGGCAGACAGGGACAGCTCTCAAAAGAGACAAGATAACCAGGGCTCAGTTCTTTACCCCATATAATTTGGTCACTTGTTCTAAATGCTTGAGAATGCTCATTTTATTCAACCATCTTTCCTCACGAAAGCTCATGCTCTGCCACATATTTTGTTATTCTTTAGTATGCTACTGGACTCTTGCTCTTTTTCACTGCTGCAGTGCTACACTGCTACTAACGCAGCTACTCATCTTGATCTGTCTAAGAGGTTAATTTGCCAGGAACAAGTTTAAGATTTGTTTTCAGTGTCAAAGTCCCTTCCTGTGCTTTCTAAGGCAATATACAGAAATCAACGTTTAAAGATGGAAAGCAAAATTATCCCCTCCTAGTAAAACAGATGAACATTACAATTTAAAATAAAATAGTAATTCCATGTTAATACAAGTAAGTTTAGAGCTTGTATTTATCCAGTCACCCTGACATGGATGGCCCAGAGTCACCTGACCCTATCAGATCTTGGAAACTAAGCAGGGTTTGCCCTGGTTAGTATTTGGATAGGTGGCCATCATGGAAGTCTAGAGGCAGAGGCAGAAAATGGCAAACCACCTGTTTGTCTCTTGCCTTGAGAGCCCTATGGGGTCTCCAAAACTTGGCTGTGACATGAAGGCACTTTACACACACATATTTATCAGTGAAAATTCTGGTCTTCACGACATCAATCAATGCATCCATGGGGACTATTTCTTCATTGTTATGTCTACCCTTTTGAGTAATGCCTGGTGAAGACAGGGATTACATGTATGCTCAAAATATTATTGTGTGAGATGAAAACCTTGCACATATCCAGACCTGGAGTACTTGATAAATGTGGAATAGTCCTCAAGAAATCTTTCTAATGAGTTCTTATTGACCATTTAGTATATAGTTAGGTAAAGGTAAAGGTTCCCTTGCTCGAAAGCCAGTCGAATCCGACTCTAGGGTTGCAGTGCTCATCTCCGTTTCAAAGCCAAAGAGCCAGCGCTGTCTGAAGATGTTTCTGTGGTCATGTGGCCGGCATGACTAAACACCAAGGTGCATGGAACGCTGTTACCTTCCCACCGAAGTGGTACCTATTTATCTACTTGCAATTTCTTGCTTTCGAAATGCTAGGTTGGCAGGAGCTGGAACTAGAGATGAGAGCTCACCCCATCATGCGGCACCCGGGTCTCGAACTGCTGAACTACTGACCTTCCACAGCCTGCAGTTCAGCGTCTTAAGCACTTGAGCCCCCGCAGCTCCATAGTATATAGTTAGGAAGGTACATTTGACTGATTTTAGAGGAGACCGACATATTCCCATTACATATAATAATCTTACCAGTATTCTGGTTTCTGACACATTTAATCCCTTTATTAAAACCACATTCTAGGACAATATTTTCCTTTTAAACATTCTGGCTAGGGCCTTTTTCACTTCAGTGTTCCTCAAGCTATAAATGATAGGGTTTAGCATTGGTGTTATCACTGTGTAAAAAAGAGAGAGGAATTTGTCTCGTTCCAAAGAATAACTGGATTTGGGATGTAAGTACATAAAGCTGGCCGAGCCAAAGAAAAGGGTCACCATGAGAAGATGTGATGAGCATGTGGAGAACACTTTATGCCTACTTTCAGATGAAGGCATCCTTAATATAGTGCCCAGGATGCAGGTATAGGATGCCAGTATGAAGATGAAAGGTATTAGAGTGATGACTAAACTGCTCACTAGCATCACTGTCTCATTCAGAGTTGTGTCAGCACAGGCTAGCTTCAGGACAGGTGGAAAGTCACAGAAGAAATGGTTGATCTTGTTAGAGCTACAGTAGGGCAAACTAAATGCCCAGGTTGTGTTCACCAGTGGGATAAGAATGCCACCCATCCATGAAGCCAAAGTCAGATAGGTACAAACTCCTTTGGACATTAGCACTGTATAATGCAAGGGGAGGCATATTGCAATGCAGCGGTCATAAGACATGGAAGCCAAAAGAAAACACTCAACTGTCCCCAGGAACAAGATAAAATACATCTGGGCAGCACACCCACTGAATGAGATGGACTTGTCCTCTGAGACCAAGTTGTGTAGTATCTTGGGGAGGGTGACAGAGATGTAGCAGATCTCCAGAAATGACAAGATTCTCAGAAAGAAGTACATCGGGGTATGAAGGGTTATGTTAGCCCAAGTAATAAGGATGATGAGACAATTACCAGTTACAGTGACTGCGTAGATGGCAGAAAGTAGAACAAACATAAGAATTTGCACTTCCAAATAGCTGGGAAATCCAAGGAAAGTGAAATAGGTGACGGAAGTCTTATTCATATTTCATACCACCAGGACAACTCATTTGAGGAGAATAAACAGAATAAAAACAGACACTGCCATTTCACAGATAGTTTGCCAAGCAGGTATTTTCCATTGCTATAGTATTCGGATTCAGGATTCAGGGATCAATTACAGGGATGGCAGTTTACTGTGATGATAGATTTACCTGGGTAGCCGTGTTGGTCTGAAGCAACAGAAGAAAAATTGAGTCCAGTGGCACCTTTAAGAGCAAAACATTTTATTCACAGTGGACTCTTTCCTGGGCATGCACACATCTTCAGATACTATGATGTTAGACTGTAGTTCTGTTCAGCTGCCTATGTACAAGTCCTTTTAGTTCCTTCAGTCTTGCAAATATAGCATACATATTGAATACATTAACACATGAAGCTGCCTTACCAAATCAGAACCTTTGTCATCAAGGTCAGTGTTGCCATCCAGCTGGCAGTGGCACCTCAGGGTCCCAGTTATAAGTCTTCTGTATCAACTCCTACCTACTTCTTTTAACTGGAGACAGAAGGGACTGAACCTAAAGCCTTCTGCTTGCACAACGAGGACTCTACCACAGAGCTATGCCCCCTCCACATATTGAAAAGGCATTACATTCAACAGTGCAACAAGAAAGAGTTTTATAAAATGCATGCTTAATGAAATGAGCACCTTGTTTGCTATCTCTGTCTCTCATATTTCCATTGATTGGTTACTGGGAACTCTTCAGTCTTCACTGTTTTGTATAAGCCTGTTTAGGTCACCTTACATTTCTACTTTTGTTGTTGTTCCCAACTTTGCTTAAGATTAGCTTAACTAAGCTTACTTTTACTTCTCCCTCCATGTGTCTTCCATAAATATATATTTTGACTAGGCCACCATTACTCAGAATGTCTTATCACACAACCTCTTCTTCTTCAGTTCCCTCTCCAGTATCTACCAGTTGTTCTTTATCCATCGTTCTTCCAATAACTCTCTGTCTTCCCTACCAACACCAGATTTCTCAAGACTCTAGCCTCCTCTTTTCCAGGTTACCCCTCAGTCATGCTTTATGTCACTATAAAGCAGTACTCAGTGTGAGTTAGATTCATGAACATAATTATTACCTCCAAAAATAGTACCTGGAAAAAAAGTCCACCTCAGTCACAACCAGAGAATTTTGGGGTATCAGGAAGGAATAATACCTCTCTGTCCTGAAGGGTCATATACCACAAGGTAGTGGAATGAATTAGTCTTTTACTATTTATGTAAATTATAGTTAGAAAACCCCCACATTTTAAACAATGATATGAGTTCTGAGGGTGGAGCCACCATTTAATTTATTCTCAAGCTGTTTAGAACAACCAGTAACTGTGTTAGATTGTGACCACCCAAATGAGCCTCGTTTTTCTCCCTTCCATGATAAAATTCAGCTGATATCTGCCACAGCTATGCCAGAAAGACCCTGAGTTAGTGAGTACAATTCTCCTAGGATTTCTGTTAGCAAAAAGCTTAATTGCTGCACATTAGTTCATTCAAGTATGGATAGCACTGTTCTTAATTAAGAAAGCTGAGAGGAAGAAATTAAATTCATATGAAATGTGGTGTTGGAGAAGAGTATTACAAATACCATGGAATCCTGAAAATACAAATGTGAGATCTAGATCGAATCAAGCCTCCCTAGTAGCTGCAATGACTAAAGTGAGGCTATCATACTTTGGTCACAAGTCACTGACAAAGGCAGTAATGCTAGGAAATGTTGAAGTTAGTAGGGAAAAAGGAAGACCCAATATGAGATGGATTGATTCAATAAAGAAAACCACAGCCTTCACTTTGCAAGACCTGAGCAAAGATACTAATGATAGGACATTTTGGAGCTCATTAATTCATAGTGTTGATGGAAGTCAGAAGCAACTTGATGGCACATACGCACAGTTTGTTTATTGTCCTTATAATGATGATTTGTGTGTAGGGTTCCCAAGTACTTACCGTGATCTGGTGGGGGAAACATGCTCCCCAGCCGGACCATTCCTTCCCGTAACGCACCATGCCATCGCCAGGAAGTGACACTGGGTGACGCTCTGGCAATGGGGCTGAAAACTCGATGGTACCATGGTAACATCACTTTAAAGCCCCCCCCCCCATGATTTTGGACCTTCGTATGTTCAGGATCTACTCTCCCTATATGAACCCATGCATTAGCTGTTCTCCATTCTCTTGCTTGTGGTGCAGATGAAAGCAGCATATAACATTACACACATTGAAGTCAATGTGTATGGAGGGGAAGTGAGCATGAGAGCATTCTCCCAGTCCGTATGATGGGATGGTACCAACCCCATTGCCAGAGCGTCACTTCCTGGCGACGGCATGATGCGACACATTTGTTGTCCCTGCGGGAATGATCTTGCAAAGATATCTGTGTCCCCCGCTGAATCATGGTAAGTACTTGGGAAGCCTGTTTGTGTGTATACTTTAAGAGACAATTCACATTGGGCCTGTAAACACAAAAATGACTACAGAGAAACCGTATACACATGACATCACACATCAACTTGTGTAGAGGGAGAGTAGGTATGAGCATGCTGACCCTGTTCCCTATCTAGGTGTGATCTACTCCTTCATGAGCCCAAAGTCTACATGCATAGATTCCCTTCCCATGATTGAAAACATTTGAAAAGCAGTGTTCTGGATAATGGGAAGGCATCAAATATATGCTTCCCAGATGTGTAGACTTACCAGCCAGCAATCATACGGGCTGGGAGAATGCTCTCATGCTCACTTCCCCTCCATACACATTGACTTCAATGTGTGTAATGTTATATGCTGCTTTCATCTGCACCACAAGCAAGAGAATGGAGAACAGCTAATGCATGGGTTCATATAGGGAGAGTAGATCCTGACCATACGAAGGTCCAAAATCGGGGGGGGGGCTTTAAAGTGAACTTCCAATGACTTGAACTGAAGTAAGCAGGAAACCAGTGAAACTTTGTTAAAAGTGATGCAATGGGATCCCAGGATGAATCCACAGAGATGTGGTCCTCCAGTTTGGTACCCGAACTGAAGATTAGTTATTTAGAGCCTCCAAACTTCATCATTTGGTGATTTTCTACCTTTCAGACCCCTCCCCTTTGCTGAATTCTCTCACAGACCTGCTTTGCTATGATCTCTTCAGAAACAATGGAGTCCAAACATAGCAGAATGCTATCTGGATGGAAAGGTGGCCATTTTGGAAAGTGTCACTTCCTGCCATTAGCCACTTGGTGCTGCCATTTTCTTTGTTGTCCTTAATTTAAAAAAATGCTAATGAAGAAAAAAAATTCTTTGTTGTCCCACCAGAGATCTTTTGAAGGACTTAATTTTTAAACTAATCTCTATATAATGCTGAAGCAATTACATTATTATTTTTTAAAAGCCCTCAAAACCCATCCAGCGATGTGGCATAGAAAATGCAGAGAAAATGGCAGCTGAGTGGGAAAAGTGGACAGAAAACACCTGCATAAACACTTGCCAAAGTGAATGTCTCTGTCTTCAAAGCAGCAATGAATACACAATGGGTAATCTTTGGCTTATGGATGGAGCCCCAGTCAAAAGATGGGCAGGTAAATTGCTTATATTTTCAAAGGGAGCCCACGTAATGCTTTTACAGTATCCAGGTTAGAGGTAACAGAAACATGGCCTGGTACACTTAGGCCAGAAGAGAAAGTATCTTATGGACTAGGTGAAGATTGAAAAAGGTGCTTCAAACAACTGCACCAACCTGCCTTTCCATGGCTGGGTATTAACAAGGTAATGTGATGTGTCTACCCCCAGGTATCCAAGTTCACTGGAAGGAGTAGATCATTATCTGAAAATGGAACATTCTACCTTTCTTTTTGTTTCCTACCATTCCAAATATTTAGTCAACTTCTTTGAGACTGTTTATGGCCAGTGTGTGCACATTAATGACAATATGATTTAGTTGCCTCAACCTGAACATCTGTCCCCACCCTCAGACAATGGCAAAATACTGTAATGGCAAACTGACAGATTTGACCTCACCATCTTGTGCTTGAATATAACAATATACATTTGTTCTGATCAGCCTTACTAATGCACATCTCACATGAACACATGAAGTGGCTTTATACTGGATCAGACTGTTGGTCCATCAAGCTCACTATTATCTACTCAGACTGGCAGCAGCTCTCCAGTGTTTCAGATAGTGGTCTTTTGCATCACCTATCATCTGATAGATTTAGATGGAGATGTCAGGGACTGAACATGAGACTTTCTGAATGTCAAACAGGTATTCTTCCATTGAGCCACAGCCCCTTGTTAGCCGAATTGCTTTATTTACAGCAATTGGCAATTTATAAATGGGTCCTTGCCAACTATACCAAGGTCCTGTTCGCACCAAGGGTTACCAGTAAATGATTTCGAGGCTATTGTGATTAAAATAGATGTCTTTTACTTGAGAAAATAAATCACATACAAGCAATACTGATGCACTCACACATTCAATCAAGTTCCTTAGAAATACAGTATTAAAATAATCACATTCGCATTAGCAGGTGGGGGTGATGATGGGCAATACTTATCTGTCTTCGCAGCTTTGGTTGTTCCAATGAAGAATGGAGGGGAAGAACTAAGGGAATTCACACACAACCAGAACCAGCCAGAACGTGTGGGCAGTGGAGGCAAGGGTTAGGGATAGCAAGTGGGACTTAAGAGGGGTAAAAACAGACAGGGGTTGTTGCAGGGGAGATGCTAGTTGATCAAGTAGGAGAGAGAGAGAGACCATGTGACTGGTTCTCTTCTTTTATCGGGGGATCCAGGAGGTGGGTGGTGGCCGTGCCAACCTCCTGGCCCACCTCCCTGTTAATCCGTCCCAAAAGCAATCCTATTGGTTGCATGGAGGGATGGGTGGTTACCTACCAGGAGTGGCCAATATTGAAATCTAATACCTTACTCTAAGGAGGGCGTCTGGGCAGGTGTGAAAACCTTGGCATCAGGGTGCTTCATTGTAGTGCTGATGAAGCTGGTCATTCCATTGTAAACCAAATGTCCATTTAGCAGGAAATACCAAAGCAGGAACAAAGCAGTGATGTGTCATATGTGACTACAACTATTTCTGCGATGGGGGCTGTCTCTTCTCAAAGCTGTTGTTTCTTACTGCTCACAATAATGGAGGTGTGTGCTTCTTCACCAGGCTGGTAACTGTGTAGCTGAAACCTTATTTACATGTGTAGGGCTTGTGCAGGCACCTTCTATGTGTTGCATCACAACAGGTGATTAAAGTGTACAGTTCTCTGAGCCTGTGTGTGTGCGCACAGTCCATTGTGTGTAGCAATAAATGTAGTCCATAAAGCAAAATATCAAGTTCATTCTCTAACACCCTCCCCAGTGCACATCTTCAAGGCACTGTTCAATTAGATTATGCATCTTTTGATGCATATAGATACATATCTACATGGGGAGTCAATGACTTCTGAAAGGTTGTTTGTCAGAGATACTTCTGATTGAACCAGAATAGCTATGAAATTCCATAAATTCCTGCTTTAACACTGCAATCCTAAGCAAGCCTATACCTTCAAAATTCATTGAGTTAATGGACTTCTAAGGGTATAACTGTGTTTAGGATTGCTTTGTCAATCACACATATCTTTAGTGGTTTTCAGGGTTAAAAGGGGCTATTGGGTTTCATTTAGATATATTTGTGTGTAACATGTTGTTTAACACTCTGCGGGAACACATGGGTTAAGGGAGGGAAAAAATTGTGTGCAGGAATTGTGTCTACCCTGTGCTTCCATTAAAATGATTGCTTTCTCATGCACTTGTAGATATTCAGGTGATTGTATGGAGACACCAGATATTCATTCATGCTTCATCCTCTCAAGTGAATGAATGTATCATAAGAGACAAATAACTTCATCGTCTTAGGGCATAGCTGTGCTGTGATTTTCCAAAATAAATCATGGGCGAGTTATGTGTCCCTTGTGAATTTACTCACAATTTATTTGTCTTAGCAAAATATTCCTGTGGGTATAAATTAACTGTCATAGAAGGTGCTTGATTTGATATAATATCTTTGCTTTCTCACATTTAATCAGGAAGATCAAGATGCTTTCCCAATATAACACCATTTATTTATTGTTTGGAACAATAACACCATATATCAGTGGAATTTAACCCAAGAAGTATTTCATCACATGAACTTGTATTTGAATGGTACACAGACGGCTTCTATATATATGTAGCAAGAACATGGGAGAAACACCAAGAAAAGACTCATGGCTGCCCAGTTTATACAAATATACAATTGGAGAGGTAAAAAATGAATTATGAATTATTCATTTTTCCGAAGTATACCAGTTTACAAATAGTGCATAAAGAATATCTGGTGAATTGCGAGTGCTTTGCTGAGAAATCACAAATCTATTGTGGGTTTCCCATGCTTGCTGATGATCTGAAGACAGGAATGGTGATGGTCAACCAGATTTTTTCTATGTATTGCATCTGCAATGTTAACATGTTAATGTGACATAATAATATTACTCCAGCAGATCTGGATCTAGTATCTTTTTACATGAGAAAGCTTATAGAACCTTGGATATGCTATGTTAAGCTCTGTGATAAAGGAGTGAGATACGTAGTGCAATTTTTAACTGTAGATATAATATTGTTTTTGTATCTGTTTAAAAGATTCGTATTGACTCATGAGCAAGTCCAACCACCTGCACTGTGCAGGAAATTCTCCCCACTCCCCCAGTGACCCTGCTCCACATTTCAAAGATGGCAAAAAAACACCCCTCAACTCCTGGATCCCTGGCCAAACTGGCCTGGAAAAAATTGCTTCCTGACCCCAAAGTGGCAATTGACTTTTCCCTGGGTCTGTAAGAAAGGGCCATGAGAACTAAGCAGTGATGCAACCCTTCCTGCCCTCTCCCTCATGATCTGCTTAATTTCACAGAATCGTTCCTAAATGCACAGACTCAATTATACTTAGCATCTCATTGCTTCATTGGCTAGAAAGTCTATTGGTTAATTTCTCAATTTGCAATCACAATTTGTAACTGATTGATCCATTAAATTATATACATCTAAAGGTTCTGTACTGGTATTGATAGAACCTTCCACTTACAGAACAAACCTCTTCCATCAGAAAAAGGCAGACATCTCCACTGTTAGTGAAACAGAACTTTAAGATCCAGCCCTATATGTCTATTTATAAATGGGAGCACTTCTGAAATATACTCGTATGAAGAGTGGTGGTTATAGTTTTACTGAGGTATTAAAAGGTAATAAATAAGAAGGTTATAGTTTGGCTATGATTTTTGGCCACAGTACTGGTAAAACTAAGTCATGATCAGTGTTCCCTCTAAGCTGAGTTAGTGTGAGCCAGCTCACAGTTTTTTAGCCTCTGGCTCACACATTCTTGCCTTCGCTCACGAAGGAGGGCTCCAGAGCAAACTCATTCATGCCATAGCCAAATCACTCTCTCACAACTTTAATGCCGGTAGCTCACAAAGTAGAATTTTTGCTCACAGGACTCCATAGCTTAGAGGGAACATTGGTCATGATTACTATTTCCCAAAGAAAGCAATGGAAGTTTAGTTGGCCATACTTAAGTTCTTCCCTGCATTTCTGTGGTATTTCATGAGAACTAATTTTAGTTGTAGCAAGACAGTTAGTATACCACATGGCTGAAGCAATGAGAAGAAGTTTGTTCATAACAGCAGCAATTTTGAATTCTCAAGACACTAGTGTAAATGTCTTTATTTGCATACCATATAGCACAAATTATATACTCTAAAACAGCAATCCTAAACAGGTTGACTCGGGTTCTTCCTCAGAGTTATGCAGTGAGGATCACTCCCAGAAAATTGCTCAGTATTGTTCTGTAAAACTCTCTTTTTTAAAAAAGAGAGGGAGCAATTGTAAGCAGGCCCCCTCAGAAATTCCATGTTATTCAATGGGGCTTACTCCCAGGAAAGTACACTTAAGTTTGAATCCTTCGAGCCATGGCTAATCTTGTTTATGGTAAAGGAAATATGAACACTAGTCAAAAGGAAGGCAACTTAAACCACAGCGGCTACTTATGAGGAAAGAAAGGGAGACAGAATGTGGGTGTGCAGAGGGAAGGGAGAAGCTGAAGAGAAGCCCCTCCCCCTCAAAAAAAACTGTCTAAACCTGAAAGGTGATCCTGTGAGGACAAAGGAGTGTTTACCAGTCCAAATCCCCCCATTTGACCATATGGGAACCTGTTACAGATTAGAGGGTGGGACAGGAACTCCAAGAAAATCTCCTGCTCTTTGTTTTCGCTCATATTTATAGTTTTCATGACAGATGAACTGTAGTGATTAAAGAGGAGTCTGTGGTGTATATGATTTATAATTTATGTACTGGCATAATCATTCAAGTCTGAATTACAGATCTGAGAAATGGATGTTAAGAGAAATTATTCTCAGCTTCTGGAGCAGAGATCACTTGTACTGCAGAAGGTACTGGGTACTGTGTGTGTATGTTCTGACAGTCACAGCAAACGTATGGCAACCTTATAGGGTTTTCAAGGCAGGAGATTAATAGAGGTGATTTGCCATTGCCTAACTCTTCATTGTGAGCCTGGAATTCCTTGGCAGTCTCTCATCCAAGTACTAATCAGGGCCAATCCGGTTTAGCTTCTGACAAGATCAGGGTAGCCTGGACCACCCATGTCAGGGCAGAAAGTATGCTTGCTTATGCTGCATCATGTGCAAAACAGTCTTCAAAGGTGGCCAGATCTTCCCCTCTAATCAGTAGAAAAACTAGCAGGATAAAACCAGGACTACACACATGTAGTACATGTATGAAGGACTAAATACAAGATAAGATTCAACTTTAAATGCTTACCTATATACGAAATTGCTGAATTTCTGGTCATGGGAAATGTATAGCAATTTTGTATGGGGTGATTAATGTGTTTTTCCTGTCCTTGATATTCTAGAGAAGACACAACCAACAATGATAAAAGACAATCACACTGCACTGTCTGACTTCATTCTCCTCGGATACTCTGAATTCCCCGTTCTACAGGTGCTGCTCTTTGTGGTGTTCCTTTTCATCTATGTGGGCATCATACTAGGAAATGGACTTACAATTTATGTTACATTGACTGATGCTGCTCTAGATAGCCCAATGTATTTCTTTTTGAGGAACTTGTCATTTCTTGAGATCTGCTACACCTCAGTTACCCTCCCAAAGATGCTGGTTAACTTTCTGGCAGAAAACAAGACCATCTCCTTTACTGGCTGTGCTGTCCAAATGTATTTCTTGTTTGTACTAGCAAGCACAGAGTGCTTCCTTCTGGCTGCAATGGCTTATGACAGATATGTGGCCATATGTCATCCCTTGCGTTATAAACTCATAATGAGTAGAGAGCTCTCTTTAAGACTTGTTACAGGGTCACTGACTGTCAACATGCCTGTGCATGTGGTGCAAGTGTATCTACTATTTACCTTGCCCTTTTGTGGCTCTCATGAAATTAACCACTTCTTCTGTGATCTCAGTCCATTGCTGGAGTTGGCCTGTGCTGAAATTTTTGTGAATGAAGTTTATTTGTTTGCAGCTACCACAGTTATCCTAATCCTCCCTTTTTTCCTTATCGTTGCTTCTTATGTGAAGATTATCTCTGCCATTCTGAAGATGCCTTCAGCAGAAGGTCGGAAGAAAGTGTTTGCTACTTGCTCCTCACATCTCATCATGGTGTCTTTATTCTATGGATCAGCAACTATCGTCTATCTGAGTCCCAGATCAAAAGAGACAATGGATATCAACAAATTGCTTTCTTTGTTCTACACCATTTTAATCCCAATGTTTAACCCCATTGTATATAGCTTGAGAAACAGAGAAGTGAAGGTTTGCCTGAAGAAATTGTTTGATAGAAAAGTTTGATCTTACTAAAGGTGGGATGTTTAACCATCATATAATATAGTTTCTTAAGATTTTGGCAATCTTGTTTTTGAAGGAAGTGGTAGTCAGATTATTTCTCCTTCCTTTCCTGTAATTTCAGGTCTCATTCTACAGGAAAGACATCCAACACATAATAAGTTGGATCCAAACAGCTTTACAGATGGTGAAAAAGGAGAATGTGAGTGAAAAACCTGGCTGGATCCAACCTGTTGTTCTCATAAGAACATAAGAAATGCCAATGTTGGATCAGGCCAAAGGCCCATCCAGTCCAACACTCTGTCACACAGTGGCCAGAAATACCAGTGCCATCAGGAGGTCCACCAGTGGGGCCAGGACATTAGAAGCCCTCCCACTGTTGACCCCTCCAAGTACCAAGAAGACAGAGCATCACTTGCCCCAGAGCCCCTAATATTAATAGGATATGTTTGGTAAAATGGTTATTATCACAAAGTGGAAATCACAAGTTGGGTGGAAATGTTTTTCATTTGCACTCTTTTGGTGCTCAAGGATTAACCTAACCTTGACCCTTGTAGATGGAATAAAGCAGGTATGAGAGTAGATTTTCAAATCAGGAGATGGCTGTTCAGGGAAGGAATCCTATTAGATGTTGATTGAGAGAAGACTGGCTAAAATATATGGTCAGTGTGGTGTCATGGTACAACATACCCTGGTCACTTCTCAGCTCAGAGGCAGATTTTCCCACTGAAGCCCTTTAGTTCCCCTCAGTGACTGAGTCACCATCAAATTTCATAGATTATTTTCCTTTAATGACCAAACTGTCCCACCCTGATACAGATACTTGTTTGGGTTTATGTCCCAGTGGTGGAACCTGAGTGAAATGAGGGAGCTGTCTTTTTTAAAAAAAAACCTTTTAAAATGGCACTTGGGGCAGAGTAACCTTCAAAACAGAATAAAGATTTTATTTAACTGGCAGGGAAATATATATGCATATACATCAGAGAAGTCAAGGATTAGAAACCCTGAGGTAAAACTTTTTCCTATGTCCAGAACTGAAATCTGAAAAAATACAAGAGAGTATTGCTGTAGCTTCTTTTCAGAGGTTTCTAGGTTTTTTTCACTGAGAGGTACTTTTCTTTGTATACTTCAGCAATAACACAAGACCTTAATAGTGTTCTTTGGAGAACACTATACTTCCTTAGTGTTTCCAGATTTCTCTCCTTAGAAAATTACAGCTTTCCACTAACTCTTGAGGCGTCTAAAGCTTATTCCCCTTTACCAGAGACAAGGACTCTCCTCAGAGCACAACCCCTTTTTATTGGTAGAGATTATTCTTCCTTTTTTCAAGAAGCAATAATCCTTTACTATTTGGCTTGACTGGGAGATACTGCTTAATAACCCATTCACTCTAGCCAAATCTCTCTTCCAATAACTGTTGCCTATGTAAAGCAGGGTGTTTTTTGTTTTTAAAAAAGCTTTCTGGACTCAGAGTCACAATTCTCCCTCATAGTAGTTCTAATACTGTAAAGGCAAAGGAGTCTCTTTTCTCTATCTCCTTCTGTTGTGTACCCAGAGAGATCGCCAGCCCAATTGGGCCAGAATTCTCAGCATTCTTTTTTTTTTGGTAAAAGAATTTTTTATTTTCATGGAAATAACCTCTTACAGTTAAAAAAAACACTATTCTCATTCTTAAACCAGTACCTATATTCCCATATCCCCCCTCCCTCCTGGTGGCTTCCCGCAATGTTTCCCCCTTTGACCCTCCAGTACATCTTAAGATAACATCAATTAATCTCAATATTATTCTAAACATAGTAAATTGTGCTTCACATCCCAGTTTTTTTTCCAGGTAAAGTTTAAGGTCATTCCATTCTTCAAAAAAGTCAAGATCTTCCCTGTTATTCAGTTTCTTCGTAATTTTGTCCATCTCTGCCGTGAACAGAACTTTTCGTATCCATTCTTCTATTTCTGGTGTTTTTTCTTGTTTCCAACACTGTGCATACACCATTCTTGCAGTCGTGATCATATACCATAACAAAGTCTTTTTAGTTACATTCAGCTCTTCCATTCTAAGACCTAAGAGCAGAATTTCTGGTGCTTTTTTGATGGAACATTTCAAAAAAAATTGCATTTCGCTGTGGACCTTTGTCCAAAAATCCACAGCTTTCTCGCATGTCCACCACATATGGTAAAATGAACCTTCATGTTTTTTACATTTCCAACACTTATTAGACATGTTTTGGTTCATATTTGCTATTTTCTTTGGCGTCAGCATTCTTGTCTCGCTGCAACGAGTTGTCATCACACAAGGGGTGACTGTTGTGGGGAAGCCGAGTGGTGATACCACCACCACTGCAAGGCCGAGTACTCACTGCCTTGCATGAACACCACCCGGGGATTGTAAGGATGAAAGCTCTAGCCCGGAGTTATGCATGGTGGCCAGGGTTGGACAGTGAGGTGGAAGATACAGTAAAAAGGTGCCAGAAATGCCAGGAGTCCAGGCCTGAGCCTCTGAAAGCACCTATGTGTCCATGGGAATCATCCCACAAGCCTTGGAAAAGGCTACATCTGGACTTTGCCGGACCTTTCCAAGGTTAAATCTTTTTCATTCTTGTGGATGCCTACACAAAATGGTTGGAGGTAGTGCCGGTCTCATCTACCTCATCCTGGGCAGCTATTCGTGTGATGTGGAGGATCTTTAGTGGACTGGGAATTCCAGACTCATTGGTAATGGACAACAGCACAGCTTTTACCTCCACAGAGTTTCAGGAGTTCATGCAGTATTACAAAATATGGCATGTCTGCTCCACTCCATTTCATCCCGTGACCAACGGCCAGGCAGAGTGCATGGTGCGGACTACGAAGGAGGTGCTGTGACATATGGACAAGGGGGACTGGGACTACAAGCTGGCTGCCTTCCTATTTGGCCTGCATGTGACCCCCCCACTCCACTACCGGCCGCAGCCCAGCAGAGCTGTTGATGGGACAATGCCTGATGACTCGCCTAGACCTCCTGCATCCTGACTGGGCCCCTAAGCACAGTGCCGGCCCCGAGGTACAGGAGGTTCCATGAGGGTTCTTCCCAGAAGACCCCGTTTACACCAGAAACTATGGCAGGGGTCCCACCTGGGTCCCAGCACAAGTTGTCAGGGTGACCTGACCTCTTTCCTATGAGGTCTCATGCAAAGGCGGCTAGCTATGGAGGCAGCAGATTGATCAACTGCACCGCCTCCTCCTGCCAATAGACCCAGACATGATGGAAGGCAACTCGGAAGACAATCTGTTGCACTGAGACCTCGTGGATACCGCACAAGTGCAGCCAAGGGATAGCAGCAACAACGCAGGACCAGTGGCCAGCCTGGAGCCTAGCAGTCCACTGGCACCTGTAGAGGCACCCACAACTGACATCCTTCCCCTGGGCTCGACAGGAATGGTACCTGAGAGCTTGACCCCGGCCCCGGAGGTCCATCGCTCTGCAAGAGAATGGAAGAGTCCGGCTTACCTAAAGGACTATGTCAGTTAGGGGAAATCTGGACCGGGGGGAGGGGGGTTGTGTACCCAGAGAGACCGTGCACGTGGCCAGGCTCACACATGGCCAGGCAAGCCAGGTGAGCTTCACCTCTATAGACAAAAGGACTGAATGATCCTAAGGATTATTTATTTATTTATTATTTATTTATATTTATACCCCGCCCTACCCCGGAGGCTCAGGACGGCTAACAACGTATAATTAATAACCCAATAAAACAGTAAGACAATACAAAATATTAAAATTACATCATAACTTATAACCTAACTAAAACAAAACTGACTAAAACCAAGACTAGCTAAAACCAAGACTAGCCAATGGTAGCCTTGCCCATTGCAGGGTCAGAAGAATGTGTTGCACAGCAACTTCCACAGTGGCCAAAGAAGGGCAAAGAAGAGCACGGCACAGGATGGAAGCTGAAGAAAATTACAACACCGGGTAGAATTATGAACAAAACTGTACCCTTGTACCATTCCAAAAGAAGAAAATATTGAAATTCTCTAACAATGAAGAAGACTTTGGCCAGGATAAGGATTAAAAAGGGTATTCCTTCTTTTGTGACCTTTTGGGGGTATTTCTTTTCTGAATGAGCTGGAAATATGAAGGAGGACGGTATGCAATTTAAGCCTGATGTATGGGAAAACGGAAGCTGGAGAATATCTAGGTTTCCACCAGGAATAACCAGAAATTAGTTTTGCACTTTTCAGGTTGACTGTCTACCTTTTTTATATAATTTGTGGGCATGCTTTGGATATAGGGGGAAAGCATTCCATTTCTTCCACGTTGTACTGGCCCTGGTGGATCTGGTGGGGGAGCAGGCAGAAGTTCCGCAGAACAACCAGGCAGACAGTACCAGGTAGTCACTCACAGTACAGGTTCAAGCAGGAGAGTGGTCAAGAGGCAGTCCAAGGGTCAGGTATCCGGAAAGGGGAGTTGTCAGTCAGTCCAAGAGTCGGGTGTCCAGAAGTCGGGTGATCCAGAATTCAGTCCAGGCTCAGAGCAACAGAGGTTCTGGTTGGCAAGTCAGGGAACAAGGTGGGTGGTGATGCAGTTGTGGTACAAGTTGCATCCACAATGAGCAGCTTCCCCCTTCCTGGATTTATAGGGCTTTTTAGCTGCTGCTAATTGTGGCAAGCATCCCTGCAAGTACTCATCTGGTGACATGTGTCTATGATCCATCAAACGCTCACTGTGATGGGCTCTTAAGTCTGATCTCCACTGACAGTGACAGTGCTCAAGGGGTGTTGGAGAAACGCTGAGCCTGGCCTCCTCCCTCTCATCCACATCTGGACTGGATGACAGTAAATTGTCTGCAGCTGGAGGAGAGGGCAGATTGGCTACAGCTGGCATTTTGTCCAGAGCTTGCATCTCCTGTTCCTGAAGATTGATGGCTTTATCACAGCTGGATGTTCCTCCCTCTCCAAGGAGGAGGTATCCTTATCAGGCTGAGCACTCATCCGGTCAGGCTGGCTGTGAGTTATTGTCTACTTTGCTCAATTGATAGTAAGGGAACTTTTTTGCCCTTGACTACTCCTTTTTCTATTGTAATCTGTGACAAAGAAAGGTATATGCCCTTTTATGAAATTGGTACAAGAGAACATTATAAAAGTCCTACTGGATCAAACCAGTGGTCCACCAGCACCCTGTATCATACAGTGGCCAACTCAGGGCATGGATTCCTAGGTCTCCCCCTGATGTTGCCTCCTACCATGGGTACTCAGAGGTTTACTATCTGTGGTTTTGTACTGTGGTTTTGTATTGTGGCCCTTCTGCTCCTGCATAAAAGCCCTGCATTGATCCATGCTAACCTAGGGAGAAAAAAAAGAATTAAAAAGGGAAAAACCCTCAACTTGATTTTAAAATTCTTAATATAGGTTTGGCTCAAAAATATGATACTGGACTCCATGTAAATGCATGTTAGCCTGCACACTGTTAATTTGATGAAAGGGCTGTATCAATGCAGTCCCTAAACAAACAAACTTAACCCTTATAAGACCACTTACTTCATGTGTAACTCTGGTTAGGACTGCATTGCAAGTGGAGTGGCCTGTACTTAACAGTATATTAAGTCCTGAAAATTTCTATAGACTTTTGATGGTTGCTCCATGCAAGACTGCTTACTCACTGTGGATGAGCTGTCAAAAGCTACCATTGGCCCCCAGATAAAGATACATCTGGGCTCCTTCTTACAACTCAGACTCAACCCAAACATTATATGAAGGAAAATAAAGGGATTTACCCACTCCGTGGCTTCCTAGTTTAACTTGGGACTCTGGAATTTAATCTCTCTAGACCCACCTCTTGTTTGAATTCTGTCTGTTGAGAATATGGTTCCAGCACAGGTTCTGTTCACTGAGCTCTGGTAACATGAGCTGGTTGGCTATATTTCCCAATGCAGGGTCTAGAATTCTCCAAGAATTACACAGCTGATCTTTAAACTACAGAGAACTGGACCCCTAAATGGCAGCTTTGGAGGGCAGACTCACAGCTCAGCTCCCTAACCCTTCTGAAACTTTGCCATTCCCCAGGTATGGCCTCCATATCTCTAGGTATTTCTCATGCCAAAATTGTCAAACCTACCAATTCCCAAGGAAAAAAAGGGTGTTGCAGACATTCTTTTACAACAGCATGCTTCTCCCTGAAATGTGACTCCCTTTTTTGAATGAAAGCTGAGAGCATATGGAGCCAATCCTGGGCTGGTAGATTCCTGGGGGAGGGGCATTGGGGAGGGAAAGGACCTCAGCATTGTGCATTGCCATATAGTACACCCTCCAGAGCCTGTATTTTCTTCAGAGGAACTGATCTCTATAATCTGCAGATCAGCTGTGATTCTAGGATAATTCCAGGCCCCCACCTGGAGGTTGGCAGACCTAATGTGGAGGCAACATGCATATCACCCTGGGTTGAGAACCTAGGACCAGAAGCAGCATACCTTCAGGTGGCAGCTGCCAGGGCTACTGGCAAAACCCACTGCTGCCAACCTTCTCAACATGCCATTTCCAAGCCACCTCACTTTTGAATGCTTTACCAGCCATGTGTTGAGCTGTATACACTGCCCAGTTCCCATCAGGGAAAGGGCTTCAGAAGTGCAGATGGCTGTGAGCATGGGCAGTGGGAGGGTTTGTGAGCAGGTCAGGGGAAGGATGTACAGGCAGAAAGTGAGACGCATGGGTCAGTAGGTGGGAAGGGGACCCTAGGGAACTCTCTGCCCAGGACCCCGCAAAATCTGAAGCTGGTCCTGGTTGAACCAAAGTTCAACCTACTTGTTTTTTTCTCTCTCTCCTTCTTACACAAGGGGACCCCTGCAGCCCTAATGAGGGCAGAACTTGGTATGCCCTCAGTTAAGGCTCGTGTCCACCTTGTTTTACTCAAATCCTGGAATAAAGGTAATACTGCCTCTACCAACATATTTAGCAAACAATGTTTTCAACTAATGTCATGTAGAGATACATCCTAGTCTACATGTTACAACAACGTACTTGCCTACTATTCTATTCCAGAGTATTTGTTGGGGGTTCTCAATACTGGCACCAGCTTACAAAACTGGATCTATAGATGTGACACTTTATTGGACAGTTTTGCAATCTCTAAATTCTCCCCTTGGTTTAAGCGATTCAAAAGAGATCATGATAGATCTCCTTATTTAGTGAATATTACATCTCAAAATCTCAGAAAGGGACTCACTTCCTTATGAGTCTCACTGGGGAGATACTCTCAAATACCACTGGCTTTATGTTCTTGTATATGCGGTGCCTCAGTCCCCGAGGACATTCTTCACTATATACTATTTTGTCCTATGTATACAGCAGCTAGATCTAAATTTCTTGATAATCTGCTAATAGGACAAAAAATTTCCTCTGACATTGACAAGCTGGTCTTTCTATTATCTGACACTGATCCACTCATCAGTTATAGAGTGTCTCTTTTCGCCTTGGCTGCCACAAAAATCAGAGCTAAGACTGCAGCCTCAGAAAATTAATCTTTTTATGACTAACCAGATTTGTTTTTACAAATTTTACTGTTCATAACATTATTAGCTGGTCTGTATTCATTTGTGCAAAAATACTTTTAAATTGCTGTTTTATCTATGTATGATTAGAATTATTTTCTTTTTTATCCTAATTCTGTATTGTGACGGCCTTTGGCTATATAAACAATAAAATTCTGGAATTCTGTCTCTCCTGTCCAGGGACATGCATTTTAAAAATGGTATTTTTCCGGTGAATTATACTGACTCCCCCCAAAAAAATTAGTGTTTCCCAATATTCCCAAATCCCAATACTAGCATGATGTTGAGATTAGGGAAATATTTGGGATTGCCAGATTTTTTCAGCACACAGAACTGTCTGGGACTCTCCTGCCTGAAGGTTTAAACTGCTGGGCAGGAGAAGTTGGCCCCGGGATCTGCGTGAGGTGGGGAACTTTCTCCCCATCACATGCAGACCTGGCTTGAAGGCTTCTCCTGCCCAGCAGTTTATACCACCGTGCAGGAGAAGCTGTCCCAGGGGTCTGTCTGTGGTGGGGAGCTCTCTCCTTGCCACAGGCAGGCCTGGCTTGAAGAGCCCACCAGCTGAGGTAGCTCGGAGCTCTTTGCTTTTTCCACCCCAGCTGATCCTGTCTGCTATAGTGAACCCAATTAAAAGCCAAAAAAATTACAAAAAAAAGAAGACTTTTATTTAGGCTCAGCTATATTGGTAGCCAAGCCAGATCCTTTGATCTGTATTCGGCTGTGTTAAATACTGGGTTCTAGATGCACTGCAGTGATTAGCTCAGGTTTATTCAGTGATTCCAGCAAACTACAAGACAAGCTAGCAGGGCTGGAGCCCTGCTTATAAGCATGCAAAACACCACACCCAACACACACACTCCCAGTGATAGGCTATTTACATTACACTGCTTATCTACTGGTTAGTTCCTGGTTCCAGGTGAGCTATTGTTCTAGAAAAGCAAGCTCAGCCTGTTCTAGGTACAGCTAGAGGAAAGGCTTAGGCTCAATACATAACAGGCTGAATTAATTCCCAACAAATACTGTATCCTGGGGGGGGGGTTGTTCGGTTTATACTGAGTACATACCCATACTCCTGTCTTGTTCTGGAATTGCCAGTTTAGACCATCTGTAGTTGAACACAAGTTCACATCTATTTGTTTTTCTGTCTCTCCTGTCTTTTTCTGGCATTGCTTTCAGCCACACAAAATGGTTGTGCTCGTATTTCAGTCCTGGTTTCTTGGAGCTATGGATGTGGCAGGGGAAACTACAGTATTATTCATGTACAAATGTAACAAACAAATAAGCAAAAAACAATGCAATCCTAATCAGAATAAAACCACTCTTAGTCCATCGATTTAAATGGATTTAGAAAGCTTTAACTGTAAGATTGCATTGTGAGAAATGTTTTCATTTGATTGATGGGTCATTTAAAGAAATAGTAATTCAGATCCCAGCAATATATTTTGTTTGTGTATTAATTAAACAAGTCTCAGGGAAGGCATTAGATCATAGATAAAATATTTTTTCCTGGGCCGAGGTTTGTCAGATTCAAATGTAAATTAAAAAAATAAATAAATAGTTTCTCTTTCAGCAGGATGTTATTCCAGTAGGCCACAGAGCAATGTTATACCTGTGGAATTTTTAAAAAGAGTTTCATAGTGTTAGGGCACAACTGTCCTGTGATTTTCCAAATTAAATCATGGCAGTTATGTTTCCCTTGTGGGTTTACTCACAATTTATTTGCCCTAGCAAAATATTCATTTGGGTATTAATCAACCAACTGTCACAGAAGACACTCACAGAAGACACTCCTTGTTTTCTCAGATTCATTAGGGGTGGAGTTCTCTTTAATGAGGATATTTTCCCAATAGACCATAGAGCACTATTTATTTTGACATCTGTGGGATTTCTTCCAAGAAGTATTTCATCACACTAGGCCATTCCTGAATGGTACACAAATCTTTCTACTTATGTATCAAGAACACAGGAGAACCAAGAAAAGACCTGGGACTGTCCAGTTTACATGAACATATAATTGGAAACCCATGGAACAGCAGAGGTAAAAAAAATGTTATTTTCTGAATTGTTCATTTTTTGAAGTATACCAATTCTCAACTAGTGTGTCAAGAATATGTGATGCATTGCCAGTGCTTTGCTGAGAAACCACAAGTCTGCTTGCGATGATCTGAAGACAGGAAAGGTAATAGTCAACAAGATTTTTTTCTATGTCCTGCATCTCCAATGTTAGCAGACACCTGAGATATGGGTAAGGATTTTATCAAGCTAGACAGTTATTGAAATCTTCAGTGTCTGTTTGTGTGAGTGTATCTTTAAAAATAAAATATTTATATGCCTACCTTTTTTCCATACAAATGGGATGCAAAATAAGAAACATTTGACCCATCATTGATGTACAGCTAGAAACTTTTGAATCCACACAGGCATGGTCCATTAAAATTAGTTTCTTTGGCTTAGATTGCAAGTCAAAATCTAGTTCCAGGGAATGCTTAACATTACTGAAGTTCACCAAATCTGAAACTGGCCAGTTTTCACATGGGCAGACTCATGGAAACCTAGATGTGCTATGTTAAGCTCTGTAGTAAAGTATTGATGGATATACTTGGTGGAATATTTAACAGTAGAGATAATATTCCTTTCATAATTGTTTAGAGGATTTATATTTACTCAGAGCCAAGTATATTCTTTTATAATTTTGTCAGTCTTATAAATTATACTTAGCTTCTCTTTGCTTCATTGATTAGAATATCGACTTGTTAAAATATAATGTCTCAGTTTGCTGTCATGGTGTGTAACAGATTGATCAATTAAATGATAAACATCAGTTCGATTTAAAAGTTCTATACTGGTATTGATAAAATCTTCCACTGATGGAACACACCTCTTCCATCAGAAAAAAGTAGAAATCTCCATGTTAGTGAAACAGAACTTTAAGATCCAGCCTTATATATGTATTTATAAATGGGAGCACTTCTGAAATATACTGCTACTAGGAGTAAGGCCTGTTGTGGGAAAAAAATACAATAAGCTCTAGAAGGAAGTTCCAGGTGAGTGTCCCAGCTGTGGCTGGTGGGGCAGCGGAGGGAAGGGGGAAACAGAGGGAAGCAAGCCGTGTTTATTTCCTTCTAGTTAGCTTTAAGACAGGTCTGCCTCAAGTCATTTTGCTGCCCCGTGGGTAGTATGGGAGGAGAGCCTCGTGGTAACAGGTATGGTTCCCTCCACCCCTGACTTATGTTGATTTGGGGTTATGCAGTGGCAGATAAGGTAGAAAACTACCTCCTCCTATGCCATGTCTTCTGGGTTCCAAGGGTCTGGAACCTGGTTCCATAGCCAGTTACAGGGTTGGCAACTCTGTGTTGGGAAATATCTGTAGATTTGAGGGGGTAGAGCCTGGGGAGGGAAGGGCTGGGGAGGGACCTCATCAGGGTATAATACCATAGACCAAAGTAGCCATTGTCTCCAGGAGAACTGATCTTGGTCATCTGGACATCAGTTGTAATAGCTGGAGATCTCCAGGTGCCGCCTGGAGGTTGGCTTATGTTAATGTGGGGCTATGCAGTGGCAGCTAAGGTAGAAAATCACCTTCTATGCCATGCTTTCTGGATTCCAAGGGTCTGGAAAGTTGTTCCATAACCAGTTACAGGGTTGCCAACACTGGGTTGGGAAATACCTGTAGATTTGCAGGGTAGATCCTGGGGAGGACATGGTTTGGGGTGGGGAGGGACTTCAGCATGGTATAATGCCACAGAGTCCAAGCAGCCATTGTCTCCAGGAGAACTGATCTTGGTCATCTGGACATCAGTTGTAATAGCTGGGAAACTTTCTGTAGGGGAAATGATGTGATGTGGCTGGGGGACACAATGATTTCTGAGAGATCTCCAGGCCCCACAGGGAGATTGGCAACTCCAGTGACCATTAGAGGGAAGATTGGGATATGTATTTTACCTCAGGACACAATCAATAACAGCAAGAGCAAACTGTTTAGAATGTTAGAGGCAAAGGCCAATCAGGCCATATATGCAAATGACCTCTGTGTTCCAAGTGGCTATGGGGGGGGGTGGAAGAAGAGCAGCAAACTGTTTAGAATGTTGGAGGCGGGACTCAGGCAACACAGCCAGTGGATAAGGACAGCTTCTGAGTGACACATCATGGAGCCTACTGATTTAGGAATGTTCAGAAAGTCTCAACCCACTTCACAATTATATATAAGGAGAGATGGTGAAATATGATAACTAAGAAGGTCATTGTTTACCTATGATTTTTGGGCCCAGTGATGGTAAAACTTAGTCATGACTAACTCCCAAAGAAAAGAATGGAAGTTAGGTTGATCATACTTAACTTCTTCACTGTATTTCTGCAGTATTTTATGATAACTAGCCATAGCAAGACAATTATTTTACCAATGAAGTAATGAACTGTTGTTCATAACAACAGCATTTTTGAATACTCAGGAGGACCCTAGTATAAATATCTTTCATGAACATGCTCTGAGCCTCTCTTTTTGAAAGAAGAGAGAAGGAACAATCCTAAGCAGATCTACTCAGAGGGTCCATGTTATTCAATGGGGCTTACTCCGAGGAAAGTGCACTTAAGACAGCAGACTTCAAGAAGCTATGGCTGATCTTGTTTATGGTAAAGGAAGCAGGAAGACTACCGAAAAGCAAGGGAACTTAAAACCATACTTGCTAGTTATGGGTAAAGAAAGGGAGACATGTTAGGTCGCCACTAACAAAGGCCAGGAGAGCGATTTCAGCAAAGTGATTCAGCTTTATTGAAGTAACGAACAAGCACTTAAACGCATTCATAACCAGAACAACAAACATAGGGAGCTAGGCTCCTTTTAAACATTCCCGGGCTAACATAGCCACGCCTATTTACAATTAACAACCAATGAGGTTGTGCGGATAAGTGAGGGGAAAACAGTAATTTGGATGGTTGTTGATTTATTCTCTAAGCAAGCCCATTTTGTGCCATGAAAATCTATCCCCACGGCCAAGCAACTGGCCATTATGTTCTTGCAGCATGTTGTCAAATTGCACGGGATCCCACGCAAATTAATATCTGACAGAGGCTCACGAAGCTCTTGGGCATTGAAAGGGGGGTGGGGTCAAGCCATCACCCGGAAACTGATGGACAATCAGAGAGGACAAACCAAATTTTGGAGCAAATCTTGTGATGTTATATAAACCATCAACAGACTGACTGGGTGCAACTTTTACCTTTTGCTGAATTTGCATAAAATAACTCTGTTCACTCATCCACGGGGATGAGCCTGTTTAAGGCAGTGTATGGGTACGAGGGGGTTCCTCTCCCGATGATAGACCTCTCCCAACTCATACAGGGGGATGGCATAATGTTACTAAGAACTGGGAGGTGTTGAGAAAAATGTTGGGCAAGGCTAAACGTGACTATAAAAAATATGCTGATGCAAAGCGATCTCTTGGATGGGATTTGACCTCTGGCGATTCTATATGTCCACCAAGAACATTAAGGGTCTGCAGCCATGCCGAAAACTGGGATGGAAGTATGTGGGCCCCTTTAAAATTCTAAGGGTGATAAACTAGGTTGCAGTAGAACTCGACCTGCCCAAATCCCTGCAGGCTTTACATCCAGTAATTCACATAAGCTGCCTCAAACGGGACCCGGGGTGTTCGACTGGAGATCCTCAGTCTGCAAAACCCGAACCCCTGTGACTGGACGGGGAGCCACATCAAGAGGTTCAGGAGATTCAGAAGGTGGGACAAGGACCGTGAGGAACTGTGAGAACTGTTACACATAGTGACCCCTCATAATTATTTTCCATAATCATTTTAATAATCAATTCTTTTTTTTAATAATCATTTTCATGACAGATGGAGATTATAGTGACTAAAGAAAAGGGCTGTGCTTCTAAGATTTATAATATGTTTAGTGGTATAATTCAAATTTGAACCACAGATCTGAGCAGGGATATTAGGAGAAGTTATTCAGCTTCTGGAGCACACATTACTTACACTGCAGAAAGTACTCTGAGTGTGTGTATGTAAAGTTCTGTCAGGTTGCAGTTAATTTGTGGTGACCCTGAGGAGTTTTCCAGGCAAGAGATCAACAGAGCTGATTTTGTCATTGCCTTCCTCTGCACAGAGAGACTGGAATTCCTTGATGGTCTTCCTCTGAATTGCTAATCAGAGCCAATCCTTTTTCACTTCTGAGATCTGAGGAGATCAGAGGAGCCTGGGCTACTCAGGTCAGAGCAGAAAGCAGGATTGTTTAAGCTAAATTATGTGCAAAACAGTTTTCAAACTGGCCTAATCTTCCTCTCTAATCAGTAGAAAAACTAGCAGGAGACAACATAGACTACATGTATGTACAACAAACTTAGAATCCAATGGCACCTTTAAGACCAACAATGTTTTATTCAAGGTATGAGCTTTCATGTACATGCATACTTTTCCAAATACATTGGAATGGTAGGTAAGGTTCAAACTTATAGACAGGGCTGAACAGCAAAACATGATGAAGATGTGCAAAGACAAAATTAGATAACAAGCTAAGGTTATAAGGTCAACAGTTGTAAAGCAATAAATATGTCAAAATAGCAAATAAATGTGTAAAGGTATCTTTTCTAAGTGTGGGAAGTAAACTGATACTCTCCATTCTCTCCTCCCAGGTGTGGAGGTCACTTAACAGCATTTTCTTTTTCTTTGTTGAAGTGGATGCAGCAAAACCTCCAAATATTCCTTGCATTATATTAAGTATTCTAGTATACTATTCTAAAGAAAAGGGTAACAATTGAATTTAGAGTCTTGACTTTTTAACAAATAATTGAATTTCTGATTGTGGGGAATGTATAACAATTTTGTTTGGGGTGATTAATGTGTGTTTCCTGTCTTTGTTATTCTAGAGCAGATACAACCAACAATGATAAACGAGAATCACACTGCACTGTCTGACTTCATTCTCCTCGGATACTCTGAATTCCCCGTTCTACAGGTGCTGCTCTTTGTGGTGTTCCTTTTCATCTATGTGGGCATCATACTAGGAAATGGACTTACAATTTATGTTACATTGACTGATGCTGCTCTAGATAGCCCAATGTATTTCTTTTTGAGGAACTTGTCATTTCTTGAGATCTGCTACACCTCAGTTACCCTCCCAAAGATGCTGGTTAACTTTCTGGCAGAGAACAAGAACATCTCCTTTGTTGGCTGTGCTGTCCAAATGTATGTCATGTATGTACTAGCAAGCACAGAGTGTTTCCTTCTGGCTGCAATGGCCTATGACCGATATGTGGCCATATGTCACCCCTTGCACTATAAACTCATCATGAGCAAAGAGCTCTGTTTAAAACTTGTTACTGGGCCACTGATTCTTTGCATGCTTGTGCATGTAGGACAGACATACCTGCTGTTTACCTTGCCCTTTTGTGGCTCTCATGAAATTAACCACTTCTTCTGTGATCTCAGTCCATTGCTGGAGTTGGCCTGTGCTGAAATTTTTGTGAATGAAGTTTATTTGTTTGCAGCTACCACAGTTATCCTAATCCTCCCTTTTTTCCTTATCGTTGCTTCTTATGTGAAGATTATCTCTGCCATTCTGAAGATGCCTTCAGCAGAAGGTCGGAAGAAAGTGTTTGCTACTTGCTCCTCACACCTCATCATGGTATCTTTATTCTATGGCTCAGCAACTATTGCCCATCTGACTCCCAGAACGGAAGAGACGAGGGATATCAACAAATTACTGTCTTTGTTTTACGCCATTTTAGTCCCAATGTTTAACCCTATCGTATATACCTTGAGAAACAGGGAAGTGAAGACATGCATGAAGAAACTGTTTAATAGAAAACCTTAACCCTACTAAAGATGGGAAGTTTGACTATAGAATAACATTCTTCCTTAAGATTCCAAAAATCTTCTTTTTGAAGGAAGTGGTGGTTAGATTACTTCTGCTTCCTCTGCCTATACTTTCAGGTCTCATCCCACAAAGAAAGACATCCAGCATAGAATACTCTATGGGTTGGAGCCAACCAGCATTAATGAGGGTGAAAAAGGAGGGTGTGGTCCTCTTGGACCACTAAAAACAAAAAAAACACTGTGGTGGGGATCACAAAAGGACAAAAGCCACAGGAGGGAGGAACCATACTAAAGGATGGAACTTGGTTAAAACTGAGTGAAAAATCTGTCTGGGTCCAACCTGTTGTTCTCTACTAACATTGAGCAAACATGTTTGGTGAAATGGTTGCTATCACAAAACAGAAGTCACAAGTTGGGCAAAACTTTTTTCACTCGCACTCTTTTGGTGTCTAAGGAGTAACCTAATCCTGACTCTCCTGGTGGAATAAAGTGGGTGTAAGAGTAGATTTTTAAGACAGGAAATGTCTGTTCAGAGAAGGCATCCTATCGAGATGTCAATTGAGAGATGGCCATGTAAAAGATAGGGCCTGTGTGCTGTCATGTTTATAGTACCAGGCTACTTGTTGAGGAAGTGTGTGCTCAATCCCCTCACCTGCCACAAAACTCAGTGGATGACCTTGCACCTGTCACTGCCTCATCCTAACCTACATTATAGGATTTTTGTTAAGTTAACATGGGGATCATACTTATGGCCCAGGGTTCCTTGGAGGAGTGGTGAGATAAAAGCCAAAGCGTGTATACTAAACCTTGCTGCCCTTGCAGTGTGAACTTGTCTGTTGGAGGATCAGAAGAACATGTTGCACTGCAAAGGATGAATTCCACGGTGGACGAAGAAGAGTACAAATGAAAGCATGGCATAGGATCAAAGCTGACAACAACAACATAGGGTAGAATTATGAACAAAACTGTGCCCTTGCACCGTTCCGGAAGAAGAAAATACTGAAATTCTCTCACAACAAAGAAAACTTTGGCCAGGATGGGGCTTAACAAGGGTGTTCCTTCTTTTGTGACTTTTTTTTTGTATTTTCTGAATGATCTGGAAGCAGGAAAGAGGACAGTATGCAATTTAAACTGATGTATGGAACAATGAAAGCTGGAGAGTATCTTGATTTCCACCAGAAATAACCAGAAATCAATTTGGCAACTTTCAGCTTGGTTGCCAATTGAGGGCAGGATTTAGACCCAGGGAAACAGGATTGTGTTTTTTCCACATATTATCGTCTACTTTTCTCAATTGCTATTAAGGGAACATTGTTGTCCTTGCATATTCCTTTTTCTATTTTAATCTGTGACATTTAATTACAAATAAAGGCATACCCCCTTTTATGAAATTGGTACCAAAGAACATAATAAATGTCCTACTGTATCAGACAAGTATTCTGTCAGCACCCTGTATCATACAACATGAGACAAATTCCAAGGCCTCCTAGCCCTGGGTATTTACAGGTATACTTTCTCTGGTTTTGTATTGTGGCCCTTCTGCTCCTGCATAAAAGCCCTGCACTGCTCCATGCTAACCTAGAGAGGAGAAAGAGAAGTGTGTGTGGGGGAAACATTGCCTAGAGATTTTAAAATAGTAAGACAGGTTTAGCTCCTAAGATGACCCTGGGCTCAGTGTAAATGGATGTCTGCCTGTGACCTTTTCATCCCTGAACATAGTTAACCCTTCTAAGTTTACTTACTTCTTTGGACTTAGAAGTGTGTAGTTCTGTTTAAGAATCCACTGCAAGTGGAGTGGCCTTCACTTCACAGTGATTTAAGTCCTGAAGCTTTCTAGAGACTCTTGATAGCTACAGCCAACAAGACTGCTTATTCATGGTGGATGAACTTTCAAGAGCCACCATGAGGTCCCAGATGACAATTCATCCGGGCTTCCTCTTACAACTCAGACTCAGCCCAAACATTGTATGAGAGAGAGGCCATTCCATGACCTCCTAGTTTAACTTGGGCCTTTGGAGTTTAATCTCCCCACCCCCACCTCTTGTTTAAATGTTGAGCATTGAAAATATGGTTCCAGTATAGGTTAAGTTCACTAAACTCTGGCAACATGTGACCTGTGCTGGCTGGGTATACTTCCCAATGAGGAGCCTGGAGTTCTCCCAGAATTAGACCTGATCTTTTGACTACAGAGATCAGGACCCCTAAATGGCAGCTTTGGATGGCAGACTCACAGCTGAGGTTCCTCAGGTCCAAAATCATGGGGGCCTTTAAAGTGAAGTCCCAACAACTTGAACTAACATAAATGGGAAACCAATTAAGCTGTATTAAAAGTGATACAATATGGCCCACTGTGAATCACAGAGATGTATTTCTCAAGTTTGGCACCCAACTGGAGAACAGCTTTTAAGAGCATCCATACTACATTGTTCTCTGTATGACTGTCTTTCAGGTTTTCCCCATTTTTTCCTTGCTGCAGTCTTCTGGAAAGATTGCTTCAGAAAGAATGGGTTCCAAGCATCGTAAGATGCCATCTGGATGGAAAGCTTCTATCTGCCATCAGCCACTTGGAGCCCCACCAAAGATCTGTTTAAGGACTTTTTTTAAAAAAATCACCAATTTCTAGATCATACTGGAGCAATTACATTTTTTTAAAAAGCCCTCAGAAGCAATCTAGTGATATGGCATAGAAAATGCAGGGGGAATGGCAGCTGAGTGAGGCAGGTGCACAGAAAACATCTGTATAGATGCTCCATTGACAAAGTGACTGTCTTTTCCTTCACAGCAACAACGAAGGCACAATACAGACTCTTTGGCTTATGAATGGAGCCCCAGTCAAAAGATGGGGGGATACAGTCCTTACATTTTCAAGGGCAGCCCATGTGTTGCTTGTTACAGTATCCAGGTTAGAGGTTATGGAAACATGGATCCGTATGGCCTGATAAACGTAGGCCAGAGCAGAAAGCATCTCGTAGATTAGGTGAAGATTGACAAAGGCACTCCTAACAATTGCACCAACCTGCCCTTCCACTAACATGCCTATTAACAAAGTAATGCAATATGTCCACCTCCAGGTATCCAAGTTCACTGGAAGGAAGAGCTCATTATCTGAAAATGGAACATGCTACCTTTCTATTTCCTACCATTCCAAATATCTACGGTAGTTTTAGCTGGATATGTTGTGGACTGAACTTAGGACATTCTGAATGTTCAACAGGTGTTCTGCCTCTGAGCCACAACCCTTCCCCAGTGCGTATCTTCACCCACATCATTATGTCAAGGCACTGTTCAACTGGTTTATGCATCTTTTGATGCTGATAGAGGTACACATCTACACGGGGAGTCAATGGCTGTGAAAGGCAATTTACCAGAGATACTTTTGATTGGACCAAAATAGCCAAAATATTCTGCAAATTCCTGCTTCCACAATGCAATCCTAAACAAAGTTCCACCCTTCAAAATCCACTGAATTAATCAGCTTGCAGAGTGTAACTGTTTTGGATTGCTTTGTCAATCACACATATCTTTAGCAGTGTTCCCTCTAAGCTGAGTTAGTATGAGCTAGCTCATGGTTTTTTAGCCTCCAACTCATGCATTTTTTATCTTCGCTCAGGAAAGATGGCTTCAGAGCAAACTAATTTATGCAGTAGCCAAATCACTTACTCACAACATTATTGCCAGAAGCTCACAAAGTAGAATTTTTGCTCACCAGACCACAGCTTAGAGGGAGCATTGAACTTTAGCTTTTTCAAGCTTAAAAGGGGATGGTGGATTTCATTGAGGTATATTTGTGTGTTACGTGTTGTTTAGCACTCTGTTGAGCAACATGGATTAAGTCAGGAAATATCTGTGTGCAGGGATTGCATGTTCCTTCTGCTTCCACTAAACCTATTGCTTCCTTATGTACTCGTAGATATTCAGGTAATTGAGTGAAGACACCAAATATTCATTTATACTTCATCCTCAAGTGGAGGAAGGTACCATAAGTCACAAATAACTTCATGGTGTTAGGGTACACCTGTCCTGTGATTTTCCAAATTAAAACATAGATGAGTTATGTGCCCCTTCTGAGTTTTCTCACTATTTATTTGTCCTAACCAAATATTCCTGTGGGTATTAATTAACATATTTGTTTTCTCACATTCAATCATATGGGGGAGGCTCTCTTTAATGAGGATGTTTTCCCAATAGACCGTAGAACAATATTAATGTTGATATCTGCAACAACATCATGAAAAATCAGTGGATTTTCTCCCAAAGGGTATTTCATCACCATAACCTGTTCCTAAATGGTTCACAACCCTTTTTATATATGTATCAGGAGAATGGGAGAACCAAGAACCAAGAAAAGACGCACGACTGTCCAGTTTACATGAACATATAATTGGAGACCCAAGGAACAGTAGAGGTAAAAATAAATGTTACATTTTCTTAGTTGTTCATTTTTTTGATGTATACCAATTCTCAAATAGTGCATCAAGACCATTTGATGCATTGTGAGTGCTTTGCTGAGAAACCGCAAGTCTGTTGTGGGTCTTCCATGCCTGCTGATAATCTGAAGGCAGGAATAGTAATAGTCAACCACATTTTTTTCAATGTACTGCATCTGCAATGTTAGCAGATACCAGAGATATGGGTAAGAATTTTAGCAAGCTTGACAGTCATTGAAATATCCAATGTCCAAATATATTCACATCTAAAAATAAAATATTTATATGCCTACCATTCTTCCATACAAATGGGACGCAAGATAAGTGACATTAGACCCCTCACTGATGTACAGCTACACACTTTTGAATCCACATAGGCATGGTCCATTAAAATTGCCAGTTCCGGTCGGCTGCGTGGAGGCTGTGCGGTGATTACCTCTTGGCTCATTAAGTAGGTTTTAAATTTATTCGGCCTTTTTATCTGTTTCTTTTTATTTTTTTAAAAAATATATTAGTTGAGCCAAGGGTATATGAGCTACCTTTTATTTTTTCCGGGTTTTTTTCCTCTTGTATACTCTTACTCCCAGTAATTTTGGAGGAACTTTCATGCCTCTCCCTATTGGAGACCCTGTGGCTGTTTTTCTCCGACATCTTATATTAAGACTACTAAGTCTGCCGGATTGTGAACTTGAGCTGAGTTCTTTTTTAACTTTGTGGAGATAACTTTGTGGAGATAGCTGAGGACAACATCCCTTTTAACGACTTCTGGGGATGCCGCCAATTAAGCGTGGGAGAGGGAGCGAGGAGAGTGTACCTTTGCCAGCTGCAAAGCAGTTTAAAATCAATGATTTCTTTTGCAACCCTGTGGATGTTGATAATTCTCCAAATAGAACTGGCTCCCTTCTATATACTGTGGAGACTTTCAATCGTTACTCTGCTCTTGATAGTACCTCTGAAGAAACAGAGGCAAATGCCCACATTGATCCTAAAATGGATGTGAGAAAGGAAGGATCCACCCAAACAGAGAGTGCTACAAACCCTGGGAGGAATAGCTCACCCCATGAGGAGTCCCTATTGCCTAATAGCTAGGACTGTGGACTGTCTCTTTAACAGTATTCAGGACTTGAGAGTTCAAATCAAACAACTTAAAGCTGCGGTGGTAGAACTTTCCTCTTGCACTATTTGTGCTCAGGCTAAAACATCTGAGGGAGCCATCTGTGAGCAAAATGTTCAAAGCAATAAGCAGATGCATCCTGACTCTCAAATGGACAATAGCAGTGCTTGTAATGATTCTAATAAAAATATCTTTCAGTTAGCTTATCAACCTCGGAGAGTCGCCTTAACAATCAAAGGCAGATACGGCTTTGCCCCCAGCTGGCTAACCTTTTCTGAAGCTAAGAAACATCTTGCCTCCGTCCTTAAACTTTTACTTCTTCAAACCTGCCAGCACTGCTATTGAAGAGGAAAGCGACCCTCTGCAAGATGGGAATCTTCCCTAATCGTGTTTTTCGGAACCTCGTTGTCGCTCCCTTAATTACTAAGAAATGTGTAAAATGTATACCCTCTTCTAAACCATTGAGTGTCCCGTCCAAGTCTGCTGATACTATCCATACCAATTTGATTTCTTGGGAAGAAACATCTGCTGATGACTAAACAATGCAAATTGATCCCAAGACTTCTTGTATGCGAACTGGTAGCAAAGATTTTCTGGCTTCCCTGGATTTAGATGACTCCAACAATGACTTGACTTTGACTCCCTTAGTGAAAGATGTGGAAGACGGCATGCTTTTGTCCTTTGGAGCTCTTGCAACTGATGATCAGCAAGCTGTTATAGATAGACTAAACTCTATGAGTCATAAACTCCAAGGGGTTAAGGACTCCACTCTATCCCTGGATACCAACGTTAGGGATATACCCCACCTAGCACCTTTGGCAGGCCCCACTGAGGTGGCCACTGTGACACTTATGCCCAACTATTCCACCCAAGTTGTGTGTGAAAATCCCATCTTGATGCAAAGGGGAACTAAGTCAGTGGTTTCTGAAGCCTTCCCTATGGTGTCGACTGGAATTACGTTGGAAGCCCTGGCCAAACCATCTACTTCGGATCGCTTGAAACTTCTTCCTGTTAAATCTCTGCCCCAGACTATACCAAATGGTTGTATTTGCCCTGATAATCTCCCTTTTCTGGATGCAATCTCTGAACACGAGTGACTACCTGACAACCATGACTGTTCTAGGGATTCTCAGAAAGGAATCCAACTTCTGACATGGAATATTGCGGGATGGGCTAACAAATGGGGAGACTCTGATTTTCTGAATTTTCTGCTACCATTTGACATGATTTTCTTCCAGGAAACTTGGTCCCCAATTAATGTATCTATTAATGGGTTTTCTTCCTTTTCACTCCCTGCCACGAGGCCGAATCGGAAGGGTCGTTTTATGGGTGGGCTCTGTGGCCTCTTTAAGAATGCTACTAAACTATCTGTCATTCAGTTAGAGGCGTGCCCCCCCTTCGCCCAAACTTTTCTTATTTTGTTTAAAGACTTTCAATTGATTACTGCCAATGTCTATATGCCCCCTTGTCAAGATAATAGCATTCTCAGAGCCCATTGGAATCGGTTGAATGGTTATCTTACTAATCACTCTATTAAATATCCTGAGGCTTTCATTCTATTAGTGGGGGATTTTAATGCTAGAATAGATAAAGACAATGATCAAATTGGCTTTATGCTTCATTGGGACGATGATGAGCATACTCCCTTCCCTTTTTCTCGGCCTAGGCAGTCTCGAGATGCAATAATTAACCAGGCTGGCTACCACCTGGTACATTTATGTTCTCACAATAATTTTTTAATACTCAATGGTTCTCGCATTCCTGCAAAGTCTTCATTTGGGAATCTCAAAAGAGTCATGTCCCATAGAATTCTCTTCAAAAACTCAATGGCTGCCCGTTTGTGGAGAGGACAAAGGAATTGGGGTGGCAGGATGAGAACAAGGCAGCCTTCCCTTTCTGGTCAGTGGTCTGCTGCTCTGCTCCCTGTTCAATATAGTCCACATGGAGCTTCTTGAAGCACTTGTGATGGCTTCACTCAACAAAAATGGCAAGTGAAGTCAATACAGCCTGTTCCAAGTCTGACAGCAATTTTATCTCTGCAGAAAGTCATCCTCTCTCTCCCTGATTTTCGCATTTTTCGTACAGATAAAATGGCTCTGATGTGGGTTGCTTTCATATGGTGAGGATTCTCTGCTCTGCTTTCATCACTGTGGCAAACACAGAGGCATGTGCATTGGTGGCAGAGCTCCCACACTCCCCGCCCCCCGTACTCTGCACTGGCACTGCATTGGCTCTCATGGAGGTATGAGGACTTGCCACTGGTTTTTTAATTTTTTCTTTCCACACATATGAACAATGTTCACACGAAAACAGGATCCCTTTGCCTGAAGGGTCACCCCATACCTTTTGTTTTCTTAACCTGATAAGCAGAGAAATCACTGCGCATTGGAGTTTGAAATAATCTGTTGAGCAGTGAATTCCCACCCCATGACAGCTGTCTTGTAGCTTCCTTTCTCCATTCCCTTCTAGACAATCTGGACAAAAAAATTGCCTGCACCTTTCATCTCATGTCTTCAAAAGAAAAAGGTCCTTTTTGCAATGCAAACACTAGGAATTCAGTGGACTATTTGAACTGGAAATAGATTACTACTGTACTACACTATAGTGCAATAGCAATTATCAGGTCCCCCCCCCCAAAAAAAAGCCTGCAAAAAGACCTCTGGTGGCACAACAGGAAAAAATGGTAGTAAATGGTACATGCCCACAAGGGGCTAATGGTGGAGAAATGGTGCTGATGTGGGTGAGACCTTTGCAGGGGAGGAAAATGGGCACCATTCATTCTAGACAGCACAATAACGTATTTGGACAGTGTTCTTTAAAAAAAGATCTGAGTAAAGCAGGTTCAGGAAAGGGCGTATTGATGATGGGGAAACACAGATTTTGCTTGTTGGATCAGGAGCACATATATTTGGAAGAAATGTAGCTGTGGAGATGGTCAGAGTCTGCTACAGATCTCCTGACCAGGTTGAGGTGGATGCTGCCCTCCTTGAATAGCTTGACAGGGTATCCAAACAACATGACCTGGTAGTTATGGGTAACTTCAACGTCCCTGATGTGTGCTGGGAGACAAACTGCCAAGTATCCACAGTCACGCAACTTCCTGACCTGTCTGGACAACAACTGCCTTCAGCAAATGGTGGAGGAAGCTACGAGGGGCTCTGCCATACTCCATTTAATATTGATCCACAGGCAAGAGATGGTAGATGGGGCAAAGGTGGTGGGGACCTTAGGAGGAAGTGACCATGTCCTGCTAGAATTCCTTTTGCTGTGGGGGACCAAGGAAGTTTGTAGCCATACGTGTATGTTAGATTTCAGTAAGGCAGACTTTAATAAACTCAGAGGCATGATGAGAATTATCCCATAGGCAAGACTGCTAGAAGGGAAAGGAGCAAGTAAAGGGTGGCCTCTTCTAAAACGAGAGCTCTTGCAAACTCAAGCCCAAGAAGGAAACATGGTAGGAGATCCAAGAAGCCAATATGGATGAACAGAGAACTCCGTGATGTGCTAAGGGAGAAAAAGGAAGTGTTCAAGAAATGGAGGCAAGGACATACCTCTAAAGAAGAGTATCTGTGGGTTGGTAGGCACTGTAGGTCAGCCATCAGAGAGGCCAAAGCTCACAGCGAGCTAAATCTGGCCAGGGAGGATCACTACAACAAGAAAAACTTCTTCAGGTATGTGAGGAGCAAACGCAAGATAAAAGAGGCGATGGGCCCACTGTTGGGTGAAAGTGGAGAAACTCTGACAGAGGACGGAGAGAAAGCAGAAAGACTCGGTGCCTATTTTGCCTCTGCTTTTTTCACTGAAGAAGAGAACAGGCTCTTCTAGAGATGGTAGTAGGCAAGTCACAGCATCTGGGTTGCTGGTGGACATGGACAGAGAGGTAGGTGAAAAGCACCTGGCTGCAATGAATGAGTACAGATCCCCAGGACCAGATGGTATGCACCCACGAGTGCTCTAAGAACTTTCTAGAGAGCTTGCAGAGCCTTTGTCCACAATCTTCCAGACATCTTGGAGGATGGGAAACATGCCACAGAACTGGAGTAGGGCAGATGTTATCCCAATTTTCAAAAAAGGGAGGAGGGGTAACAAAGGAAATTACAGGCCGGTCAGTCTGACCTCTGTGCCAGGGAAGATACTGGATCAGATTTTAAAGGGATTAATCTGAGAGCATCTAAAGGACAGCTTGGTGATCCTGGGAAGTCAGCACGGGTTTGTCCCCAACAGGTCCTGCCGGACCAACCTTGTGTCCTTCCTTGATTGAGTGACAAGCTTACTGAATTTTTATTTATTTACATTAGACTTGATATCCCGCTTTTGTTCCATGGCTAGGGTCTCAGAGCGGCTTACAGGGTTTCTGGTGCTAATCACCTGTGTTCCTAGCTAGGGCCACAATGTATGAAGGGGGGGTGGGACAACCTACCGGCACCCCCTCTGTGGTGGCTATTGCTGTTTCTCCGTTGGCTCGGCATGGTCGGGTCTCCTGGTCCAGCGGGTTGTTCTTTCTCTGGCGTTCTCTGGCGTCTCCGGCGTTCAGTGGTGGCGATCTCCTCCTTAGGCGCGCAGCTCTGCCTACTTTCCGGCCCGGCCACGTCCTTTCCGGCTCCGCTGAGCCGGAACTTGGCATCTGCGCACGCCCCTTTCTTCTCTCTTCACGGCAGCCCTCAGTGTACTCCTTCTCCGCCGCCAGGGATCGCTCAAACGTGCACCTTGCCTTGTTCGCTGCCGCCTTGCTCGCCGCACTACCAATGCCGTCCACGCCAGGAATTGCCGCCGCCATCGTTGCAGCCACTGTCGCCGTCTCCGCTATCTCCGCCATCTTCAGCCGACCACACAGGGTGCCCCCCACCCCTCTAAGGGTGGGTACCCATTTACCTACTTGCAATTAGGTTGCTTTCAAGACCGCTGGGTAGGCGGGAGCTGGGACGAAGGTCGAGAGCTCACCTCGACCGCTGTGGTACTCGAACAGCCATAGTGGCTGCTCGGGTGATGTTACAGTGCAGGCGTTTTAACTGCCTGCACCACCGCTATCTGTCAGTGACTATCTGTCACTGAATTTTTGACCTACATATGGAAGTCAAGAGTAATACTCTGTAATTCCTGTAAATCATGTTAGGATTGTCTTGTATTTTGGAATACCAGGAATATTGGTTGATGTTGTTCTTGTATTATCCTTTAAACTTTTCCTTGCCTGGTTTACTTATGTTATGCCAATAAAGGTTTCTGTTCTGGTCCATTAAAATCAATTCCTTTGGCTAAAATTGCTAGTCAAAATCTAGTCCAAGGGTATGCTGAAGTGGTATGTGACATAGCAACATTACTGAAGTTCAGCAGATCTGAAACTGGTTAGTTTTTACATGGGAAAACTCCTGGAACACTGGATATGCTATGCTGAGTTCTATAGTAATCAACCGATGGATGAACATGGCATACTTTTAAACTGTAGATATAATATAACTTTTATAACTGTTTAGAGAATTTGTACTGATTCATGGCCAAATACATTCTTCTGTAATTTTGTTAGTCTTATGAATTATACTTAGCATCTCAGTGGTTCATTGGCTAGACTGTCTACTGGTTAAAATATAGTTTCTCAATTTGCTGTCACGGTTTGTAATTGACTGATCAATTAAGTGATAAACATCAACTTAATTTAAAAGTTCTGTACCAGTATTGACTTCCACTGATGGGATATACCTCTTCCTTTAGAAAAAGTCAGAAACCTCCATTTTAAGCAGAACAGGACTTTAAGATCTATATATATGTATTTATAAATTGGAGCACTTCTGAAATGCACTGGTATGGTATTGAAACGTGATAAATAAGAAGGTCATGGTTTACCTACGATTTTCAGCCCCAGTCCTGGTAAAACTTTGTCTTACCTATTGCCCAAAGAAAGCAATGGAAATTGTTAGTTATATTCCATTTCTTCCCTGTGTTTCTGTGGCATTTCATGAGAACTAATTTTAGTGATAGCAAGACAATTATTTTAGCAAAGATGCAAGTTCGACAACATAGTGTCATGAACTGTTTGTTCATAAGAGCAGCATTTTTGAATACTCAAGACTAGGGATGAACCTTGTCATGAACTTAAATTCTTCATGAACACCACATGGTTCATGGTTCATGAGCTGAGGGCTGTGCAATCACACCTGCAATGAAACTCCCACAGACCTCCATGGTTTTTATGGAGGTTTGTGCAGTTCGTGTCAGTGGTTTGTGCAGCTGACACACTGGTGCCGATCAATTAATCATCAAATCAACAGAGAGTGGACTTTGCCATCCCTGGAAATACCAATATTGTCCCTCCAAACACTAAACAAAAGTGGCCCTTGTGGGACCAGGGGGTGAGGAGGAAAATGTAAAAGAGTCCAGGTTGGGGGTGGAAGGAGATGAGAGAGAAGTGGAGGATCAGTGCATGGTGGCGCAGGAGAGAGAGGAGGTGGTGATCCAAAGCTTAGGGAAGAAAGGGGAAGGGGATCTCCTTGTCACAGAAGTGACAGGAACTTTGGGAAACCAGCCCATGGGGCAGCAAAAGGGAGGCCAGTCCAAAAAGGGGGACCCCAGAAGGCCCAGAAGTCGAGAATCATAGGGTCAGAAGGAGGAGGCAGCAATCTCACTTTTGTAGAAGAGGAGAGTCAGCTGGAGACTCACTGTGAGTTTGGCATCTTTAGCTCCGGGGGGGGGGGGGAGGAATTCTACCACATCACAAATATTACTAAACAAACCAGTAAAGTAAGTGGGAAAGTTTATGAAGATTCATGGTTTGTGAGAGGGAGCAATCCTAAGCAAGTCTACTCAGATGGTCCATGTTATTCAATACAGCTTACTCCCAGGAAAGTGCACTTAAGACAGCATCCTTCAGCAGCTGTGGCTACTCTTGTTTATGGTAAAGGAAACAGGAAGACTACTGAAAAGCAAGGGAACTTAAATCATACTTGCTAGTTATAGGTAAAGAAAGGAAAGCTGTTTGTGTACCTTGCAGCTGCTTTAGAAAAGCAGCGGAAGGGAGAGGCTGAAGAGAAGCTCCTTGTAGATCTGTCTAGAACTGAAAGGTGATCCTGTGAACTCCTGTGGGGTCAGGAAGCAGTCCTGGAGGTTTTTTGTCATCTTCTGGGTGTGGAACAGCAGTCACTATGGGTTTGGAGAGGGAGATATTTGTGAATTTCCTGCATTGTGCAGGAGGTTGGACTAGACGACCCTGGAGGTTTCTTCCAACTTTATGATTCTATGACAAAGGGCTATTTAGCAGTCCAAATTCCCTCATTTGAGCATACAGGAACCTGCTTTAGAATCAGAGGATGGTACACAAACTGTTAGGAAACATTTTACTCTTAATTACCCCTCATATTTATTTTTAATACTAGTTTTCACGACAGAATAAGATTATAGTAACTAAAGAGGAGACCTGTGATTCCTATGATTTATAATATATTTACTGGTATAATTATTCAAGTTTGAACCCCAGATCTGAGAAGGGATATTAGGAGAAGTTACTCAGCTTCTGGAGCAGACATCACTTATATTGCAAAAAGTACTCTGTGTACATGCGTGTAAAGTTCTCTCAAGTTGCAGCCAATTTATGGAAATTCTGTAGAGTTTACAAGGCAAGGGATTAACAGAGGTAATTTTGCCATTGGCTTATTTATTTATTTATTAGTTACATTTATACCCCACCCTCCCCGCAAATGGGCAGCCTTCCTCTGCATAGTGAGCCTGAAATTCCTTGGTGGTTTCCAATCAAAATACTACCCAGGGCCGATCCTGTGTCGCTTTTGAGATCTGATGAGATCAGACTAGGTTGGGCCATCCAGGTCAGGACAGAAAGTTGGATTGCTTATGCTAAATTATGTACAAAACAGTCTTCAAAGTGGCCTAATCTTCCTCTCTAATCAGTAGGAAAACTATCAGGAGACAACCAGGGCTACATGCAAATAATACACATATGTAGGACTACATCAAAGGTAACAATTGAATTTAGAGACTTTACTGTTTAACAAATAATTGAATTTCTGATTGTGGAAAATGTATAGCAATTTTATTTATACAGAAAAGCTACAACATCAGGGAAATGGTTGCCTGCTCAGCAATTATCAAAATCATTATAATTACTTTTCTTCCTTGTAGAATCAACCAGGAAAAAAAAAACCCTGGTTAAATCTAAACTAACTTCCAAGCTGAAGGCACAAAAGCTGAGATGTGTTTCATAGAAGAGTTGGGTTCAGTCAAGCAATCTGTTCCCTGAATAACCTTCTTGGTGGGATATCCATGTCCACAGATCCTGCCTCTGCCTCATTCTTTGCTAAAGTGTGCTACATTCAGACAAAGTGCCTGTTGCAGAGGTACTTGTGCCTGGGAGCCTAGATCACAATGCAAATGTGCAGATGTGGGCTGGGTAGGCCTGTGCTCAGGTGGCTGTTCATCCTACTGCTGTTGCTGCTTCTGTTCCTTCCACTTGCATGTGAGGATATGAGCAACAGATGTAGTGTGGCAGGGGGCACATCAGACAACATATATAGGTTAGGAGATGTGATACTTGGTGGATCCCTGTCTTTAATACAATCTAAATTTGATTTGGTGGACTATATATTTTTAGGTAAGTTTCTTGTTTGAAAATAGTAAACCTATTTGTTGGAAATTGGTTTGGGGAAGGCAGACTATTTGAAATACCAGCCTTAGCTGAGGTTAAGATCTTGGCCATCCTCTTGGACTCAGCCATGTCAAAGGATATAGGGGTGTGTTTTTTTTAAATCACCATTGTTTCTAGAAGTGACTTTTCAATTCCTTCTAGCTCATGTTAGCCTCTTATTTAGACTCTGCCAACCTAGTTATACTGAGCTGCATTACTGCATTACTGAGCTGCATTACTGCATTACTGTGATGTCCCAGTTGGTTTGCTGTAATGCATTCTATGAAAGACTGTCTTTGAAGATGTCTCAGAAGCTTCAGTGGATTGAAAATATACCTATAAGTATTAAGGCAACATGACCTCCAATACAGAAAGAACTAGCAACTGATTATGATCCAAATCTCATTTATCGTAGATTTGGAATAGAAGATTTAAAAGATGGGGAAGACAAAAGTTAGTATAAGGGGCAAGTTTATTTCCCCAGTCTTCTACGTATGGCCAGACATCTATTTTCTATTTTGCCGCACAGATAATTCTAGCTGCTGTCACCATATATTTGAATATCTCTTTCAGAATTTTTGGTAATTTGTTAGGCAGTATACCTAATAACAAGGAGCTGTGGTGGCTCAAGTGGTTAAGATGCTGAACTGCAGGCTGTGGAAGGTCAGTAGTTCAGCAGTTCGAGACCCGAGTTGCTGCATGACGGAGTGAGCTCCCGTCTCTAGTTCCAGCTCCTGCCAACCTAGCAGTTCGAAAGCAAGAAATTGCAAGTAGATAAATAGGTACCACTTCAGTGGGAAGGTAACAGTGTTCCATGCGCCTTGGTGTTTAGTCATGCCGGCCACATGACCACGGAAATGTCTTCGGACAGCGCTGGCTCTTCGGCTTTGAAACGGAGATGAGCACCGCAACCCTAGAGTCAGATTCGACTGGCTTTCGAGCAAGGGAACCTTTACCTTTACTTTATACCTAATAACATATTCTTAGCTTCCATAGGGAATTTAAATTTTATTATGTTCTGCATTTTTTAATGTATTTCCTTCCAATATCTTTTTGCTTCTTTACAAGTCCACCACATATGAAAAAAGTTTCCATCAATTTCCAGCATTTTCCTTTGTAGTTTTGTCTGCTTTCTCAATATCCTTTGGGATTATATACCATTTAAAAACATTTTGTACCAGTTTTCTCTTATGCCTGGCTGGCTGTAAACTTGATTTCTTTTCCCCCATAAACATTCCCATTGATGCATAGATATCTGCTCTCTAAAATTCTGCATCAATTTAATCATACATTTTTTCACTTCTTCTTCTGTTTCTAGCTGGAGTAGTAACTTGTATATCCATCATAGTAAATGATATTTTTGTTTTATAATCAGCTGTTCAGACTCAGTCACATCTCTTAGATCTTCTTTAGTCTTGAAACTGACTGATAATATAGCAACCATTGAATATTTATTCCTTCATCTTTTATATCTTGCCAAGATTTGATTTCCCCCTTATTATGTTACTATATGTTAAAATCATTTTTATTTCTTGTGTACTTATCATAATAAGCATTTTTGGGGACATAAGCAGAGGGTTGGGAAGGCTAAATAAATTCCAGCATGTGAACCATATTCTCAAAAGTCCATCTCTGATTGTATGGCTTGCTTTTTGTGTTATAATCATTTCTGTTGATTTCTAAATGAATAAATAATTAGTTGTTGTAGATTTTCTGAGGTGTATGGCCATGGTCTTGGCATTGTAGTACCTGACATTTTGCCAGAAGCTGTGACTGGCATCCTCAGAGGTGTAATACAGAATGATAGAATACTCAGTATCTTTCTGTGTTATACCTCTGAGTATGCCAGTCACAGGTGCTGGCGAAACGTCAGGTACTACAATGCCAAAACCACGGCCATACAGCCCAGAAAATCTACAACAACTAATGAACTCCGGCCATGAAAGCTTTGGACAATGTATTGAATAAATAATTGTCTGTAAGTCAGTCAGTACCTTTATTGGCATAAGTTATAAACATAAACAACAGAAAAGCAGTTTTTAACACAGAGAAAAAGGATTTAAAAAGTTTTAGATCAAAAGTTTTAGCCTTATGCTCTCTAATCCTCATAGCAATTAGAAGATACCTTGTCCCCCTGTAGAATGATCTTCAGATCTTCTTCATAAGGATGCACTATAGGCCTTGCATATTCCAACATATTTCATGTTCTCATTTTTGTAGGGATGGTTTGTTGAGAATCCTTTGACCCTGTGTTACTAGTTAAAATTGACTAAATATAAGATTAGTTCCAGCTAGCTTTTCTCATGGTAAAAACAAAGAAAGGAAGTGTCTCCTTTGGCCATCAAAACCAAAGAAACAAACAAACAAAACCCCAAACCAAAAAGACAAACAACAAACAAACAAACAAGTAACCCCCACTATGCTAGGATTAATAGAATCTGAAAGGATAAAAGCCATGTGAGACCGTTGCTGTAGTAGGGATGGGAATTGTGTGAAACTGACTGAAAAAGCCATCTAGGTTCAGTTCATTGTCTTTCGTGCTGGTGTTTTAGTCTCAATGTCTACCTTGTTGTAGCATGGCACCTAAAAATTACCAGCAAGCCCTGGCCTTGATATTTGCCATTGATGAGATTAATAAAAATCCTGGACTCTTGCCCAATGTAACCTTGGGATTCCACATCTATGACAACCAGTTTAATGCATGGAACACTTATGAGACAATTCTTGGTATGTTGTTCATACACCAAAGGAAATCACTCAATTTCAAATGCCACAAGAATACAGAGGTGTTGTCTGTCATTGGGGGATACACTGTTGAGACCATCATCCAGATGGCCACTATCCTGAGTATCTACAAGATTCCACAGGTAAGTGCATATGTATTCAGAGCTCAATGGATGACTCTTGCTGTTCAAGTGTACTCTGATCTAATATGCCTTGATTGAATAATGTGATCAAATACACATAACATGAATGACGAAGCAAGGAGTACAGGAAAACCACATTGCTCATGTTCCTGTTTATGCACTGAGACGTGTATCTCAAGATGATGGCTGAGTGAATGGGATGAATTCTGCCAATCATTTCTACAAATGGAAAAGATTATGGGTTTCTTTGGTTCCCATTTCTGCTGTAGACCCATAGTGTTCCTGGTGTCCAATGGGTGAAATAATTTGGAAAGATCCCTGGGGTGCAGTGGAAGAGTAGTTGGAGGGAAACTCCATTCCAGTCCTGTAAGATCTCACATGCTAACCAAGATCATAAGTTGCCTGTGTCTTGACAGTTCACACACACACACAAGGAAATGCCTTCTGTTAGCAGACACAAATAGTGGAGTTCAAGCCACTGTGTACATTTGACTAATGTGAGGGTTTTGGGGTGAGGTGGGGGATAATGACACTATATCATCGTGGAAAATCTAAAACTATTTTACCTTTCCCAGTGACACTTTTATGTCTTCTCCCTCCTTGAATTTATTACTATTATGACCAATCTGCCTGTCTGACACTTGAATTGTATATCAAATATTTATGCTTGTTTCTCCAGTTTTCTCCATCAGACATACACAATAAACTTTGCAATTTACTAATGAGACCCTTCTGATTAATTCTATCTGTATCTACATGGATGATATAGCTATTGTTATAGACATGTACATACCACGATGTAAAGTTGATGAACTATATATTGGAGCAGCAGAGCTGTATAGAATGTAAATAACTGGATGATTGTGTATATGTTTTTTAATGTGGGAAAGCAGCTACAGAGAATAAATTATTGCAGTGGGATACATGAAAATAAGATGGCAGTGGCTGTGCATTACCTTGGTGCCATTTTGATGGCATTTTAAAGTATTCTTTTTTGTTTAAAAAGTAATCTGAATAATTCACATCTGTTGCATACTTTTACAAAGCAATCGATCATCCTGCCTCACATTAAATGGTTTGTGTATTGGATTTCATGGTTGTAGACTTTTAGAATGACCAAATTCAGAACGTAATTATTATATAGATCATCTAGATTAGCTAGATGCTACCGCAGACCAAAATACTTTCCTGAAATTCCATAGATTGTGCAGGATGACATATAATGATGATGAGTATTGCTGTCATGGATGGATTGGTGAGGGGTCTCTTCCAAATCTATCAATTAAACTGTTTGTATGTACAAAGCATGGAAGCTCAGAGTTTGCAATTAAATAAAAATAATGTATCCTTACCTTTTTCTGTATGCTGAAATCTTCAGAGGATTGTGGTCATTGTGGTTAGAAAGTCATTTGCTATTCATCACTAAAACTTGCAATTAAGAATCTCATACTGGAAAAAGAAAGCATGTGTTGTTCAGAATATTTGAAAATTTAACCCAAAAGCAAAAGTTGAGAACTTTGTGTTTCTAGAGCACAGCATTCTGGAAAATTACAGCTATTTCTCCTGTCTCTAATAAGCTACATCCTCTGTCTTAGATCACTTATAGTATATATGAGACTACACTAAGTAAGAAAACTGAGTTCCCTTTCTTGTACCGGATGGCACCAATGGAAGCTCTGCTGCATATGGGGATTGTGCGTCTGCTTCTGCATTTCAGATGGACATGGGTTGGCCTTATTGTCTCTGATGATGATGATGGAGAAAGTTTTATTCAAACCTTGAGACAACTGCTTACTGAGAATACCATTTGTGTTGCATTTTTGCACAGAACTGCAGCAGTAGACAGAACATCTCTCTTTACTTACATGAAAAGTATTTCAGAGATAAGTTCATCACTTCTTTCAACTCTAGCCAACATGATTATCGTCAGCACAGAATCTCGATGTCTATTTCCTTTAGATGCTTTATTAATTTTTTTTTAATTTACCAAAAAGGATCATATAGGGAAGGTCTGGATCATAACAGCACAATGGGATTTCATAAACACGATCACCACGGACAGCTTCTTTACAAAAACCTTCAATGGTGCCTTGACTTTTTTAGTTCCCACAAATACAGTGCAAGGATTCCCAGACTTCCTCAAGACCTTAAACTCAGATAAGACACTGATGAATTTTCTCTCTGTGTTCTGGCAATTTGCATTTAAGTGCTGTATGGTCAGTGAAAATATAAACAACTGTAAGATATGTACAGGAGAGGAGGAGCTGGAGAGCTTGCCTAAATATATGTTTGAAATTGACATGACCAGGCAGAGCTACAGTGTCTACAATGCTGTTTATGCTATAGCACACATATTGCATACATACTTCTTCAGACATAAAAGCATGCTGCATAGAGGCTTAGATCAGCTGACCGTTCAGCCATGGTAGGTAAGTCAGTGTTGTAATGAACTTCTTGATGTGTTTGAAACTGTGTCAGAAAGTGGAAACAATATTACAGATTGGGAAGGTCTGTGGCTCAGTGACAGTGCCTCTGCTTTGCATGCAGGCCAGGATCAATCCCCAGAATCTCCAATTAAACCCTCCAGGTAGAAGGTGATGTGAAAGACCTCTACCTGAGATCCTGAAGAGCCATTGCCAGTCTGAGTAAATAACACTGACCTTGATGAACCAATAATCTGATTCTTTATTCTTATTGGTTCATCAAGGTCAGTATAAGACATCATCCTGTGGTTGGTCACACAGGAACTCTTTGGAATCTTCAAAGAACCACAAACATACTAGACACTGGTGCATCCTGTGGCAATAAACGAACAAGAAGATCGGAGAAATTTGCTATGTATGTGCAATTCAAGTCTGTAGGATGTTTGTAGAAGACACTGTGAGAAGAGGGTCCATTTTGAATACTTTACAAAGTTATTATTCTTCTAAACTCATCATAAACTTTATGGAAATTCTCTGACTGTTTTATATTTTAGCCTTGCACTCTGTTTGTTACATAGGTGTTTGATTGTTTTCTCATACGCTATTTTATGTCTAACTGTCTTTAAGCTAGCTTATATTGTATTATATATGTTAAAAACAATTAAAAAATTAAATTAAAAAAAAAGAAGAGGGTCCATTCCCTAAACGTTGTGACATTCATTCCTAATGTAGCTCCACTCTAAAAAACATCCATTTTAACAACAGCACTGCAGAAGAAGTCCTGTTTGAAAATGGGGAATTATTGACTGGGTATGACATTGTTAACTGGATCATCTTCCCCAATCTCTCCTTCTTTCGAGTCCAGGTTGGAAAGATGTCACGAAGCCAAGAGTTCACTATCAATGAGGATGCTATTGTGTGGAATAGCAGATTTCACCAGGTAGGAATAAAATGCACATTTTGTCAGTTGCCATTTAATATAAATTTGCAACTGTCCTGATCTTGTAACACAACCTCTGGGGAATCCAGAGTCCATAAGTGAGGTGCCCCAACAGAAAATGCCCTATCCTTTGTGTTTCTTGAACTCACCAGCACAGAATACCTGCAAGACAACACAATGGTGCTGATTGTTTTGATCTTGCTCCTAAGCTATCCTTTAAATTGACCCATCTGTGACACTGGAGTTTATGATTACCAGAAGCAAGAGGTAAGGTGCTTAAACATGTAAGCAGGTGCATCTTGCTCCTTCCTTTTGATCTTTAAGCAATGATCCCTTTGTTGTACTCCACTCCTCCTTAATTCTAAGTATGCACATGCATATTGGTAAAGCATTGTAGAAGAATAATGATGATGTGATTACCTCCCTTCAGCAGAAGACATTCCCAGAATCGTGGCAATGATACCAGCATATGACAGTAAGATTGGGAGGAATGGAAAAGATATAAATATCATAGCCACTAGAAATACAGCCATTTCGGTCCTGGAAGTGTCCCCACAAGCCAATTTCAGTAATGGGGGGATGTCACAAAAGAAGTGATTGATCTCATTGGAACCACAAAAGGACATGGTGAACACCATACTGGTGAGACCAGAGGACATAAAAAATCCACTTAACCAAGGTGCCACAGCTAGACCCATGCACACTTTCCTGTTCATGAGGACAGGGTAGTGCAGAGGCTTACAAATGGCAACATAGCGATCGTACGACATTGAAGCCAGGAGAAAACATTCAGAACCACCAAGAAAGAATGTGAAATAGGTCTCTAGAGCACATCCTAGGAAGGAGATGGACTTGTTCCCAGACAGAAGATTCTCAAGCATCTTGGGGACATTTACGGATGTGTAACAGATCTCCAGGAAGGACAGGTTTCTCAGGAAGAAATACATGGGTGTTTGTAGTGCAGGATCAACCAACGTGAGGAGAATGATGATGAGATTTCCTGCCAGGATGATGATGTAGATCACTAGAAAAGTAGAAAACAATATGCTTTGCAGGTTGGGCTCATCAGAAAGCCCAAGAAGGATGAATCCAGACAGTGCTGAACTATTCTGTAGAATATTTTCTTCCTTTGTCAACATCCTGGAAAATAAGAGGAAATACACATAAATATATGAATTAAGGAGAAATGAATCATGTGGCTATACATAAGACTGGACCCAACCATCTTCTGTGCTTTTGAGAAAGCAAGGAACACTTTGAACACCATCAAAGAAAAGAAAATGAAAAGGCATCATTAGGGCTCCATGAACAAAATCCACGTGTGATGAGGATACAATAAGGGGAATTAAGTGTGTGAGTGAAAATATTGGCTGAATCTTGATCATAATACTGCTATTTTGTTCTGTCTAATTCAAAGAAAAACCAATGGCCTGAATTCTGCCAGTGAAGGATCCGGAATAAGAAGCCATCTGTGAACTACTCATAAACCACAAAATGACAAACAGGAATACACAGCATATCCACATATATAACCTCTGCTGCGATCAGTGGGGACATCCATCCATCCATCCATCCATACATACATACATACATACATACATACATACATACATACATACATACATACATACATACATACATACATACATACATACATACATACATACATACATACATACATACATACATACATACATACATACATACATACATACATACATACATACATACATCCATCCATACATACATACATACATACATACATACATACATACATACATACATACAAGACTGGACTGGACTATAGTGCTTACTTCTGCCTTTTGGTAGAGATAACTCTTTCAATAAAAACAAGTGGTATCTATGATTGCCCCCTCCCACTCCCGCAAACTCAGTACTAGTAAATCAAGTGATCTAAGGCCTGCCTAGAGCCCAAGATTCTTTTGTAGTACATGAAAAATTTCATATGTACCCTAAAGTACTATATAAATGCTAATAATAGGAACTAGCACATTTTCTTGTACTGTGAAGCCTCACTGATTCCTAGGGCAGATACTAGCATCTGCTTAAAACTCTCAAACTAAATCTGATGCAGCCTTCAAATATGGAACTTTGGTATTCAAGTATTGTCATCAAAATGCAGCAAACCTAAAAAAATAATCCTGCCCATTCCAATGGCTTAGTTGATATTAGTAGTAACCTCTAGAAATTCACTTAGTAGGCTTCTTCAAAATACTAACTAAAGCTTTCAAAGGAGATAACTTTGTACTTACTGGAGACTCTGATGTTCACACACAGTCAGCCCCCTCTGTTACTGAGTCATCAGCTGCACTGGTAGTTTCTTAGACACATTCATACAGAAGGGAGCTATATTGATTCTGAGACCTGTTTGTTCATCAGACCCAGTTGACATGCTTTATGCTCTGGGGCGATCTCCTCTGGGAACTTCTCTTGCAAGAAGATCACATAATTGAACTGGCTGAGATACAAAGTGTTTGAGGTGCTGTGTTGCCTGCAGAGGGAGGGAGGGAGGGAGGGAGGGAAGGAGCTCTTCTTGTGGTACTTTGAATCCGGTCTACTTTTTAAAATACAGGCAATTATAAAAACTGCAGATGGCCAGGACCATCATGGGAGAAGCATTTCTTCTTATACACAGGAATGAATGCATCTTCTGGTGCAGTGATGGTGAACCTTTTAGAGACCGAATGCCCAAACTGCGCCCCCAAACCCACTTATTTATCGCAAAGTGCCAACATGGCAATTTAACCTGAATACTGAGGTTTTACTTTAGAAAAACAACTCATACATTAACTTAAGATGATTCAAGCAAAGTAAGGAAAGCAATCCCAAATGCTTTCATTTACTTAAAATGATTTGGCAGAGAATTCAACACTTTAATGATGGTCTGGGCCTGGCTGGGGCGATGGCACACGTGCCCACAGAGAGGGCTCTGAGTGCCCCCTCTGGAACCCGTGCCATAGGTTCACCACCACTGTTCTAGAGAGTCTATAGTTTTATTGACTGAGTATCCATCCATCCATCCATCCATCCATCCATCCATCCATCCATCCATCCATCCATCCATCCATCCATTCGTATTTATAGCCCACCCTTCCCAAAAGTGGGAAGCCATGTGATTTACCTGTTGATTTTTCAACTAAACCATTAATTATTAGCGGAAACACCTATATAATGATAGACCTGACCAGGAAAACAAAAACAGGGCACCACTCATCAGGGCCATGCAGGGAGGATAAGAGGGCAATCATATTCCCTCCTGTACTTCAACCTATATGTGTTTAATCTTTGGGATCATCTCTGACTATATATAACTAATTCCCAACAGTCCCCTATGTGCAGATATTTATTTCTGCAAATAGGGGCATAGTTACCCCAAACAAGTTTTTCTGCAAAGCTGGGTGACTGCTAGGTTTGCAGAAAAATCTGAAAACTTTCCCCTTCCTGCCAGTGCTGCCCTTGTAGGCAGCGCCCAGCACAGCTTGCAAGCACAGGCAACACCAAACCTGCCATCCTCCTTGTAGATACCAGAGCACTGTTAAATGTGCTCTGCCCCGGTTGGCATCTAGAGGCACCCCTACCAAGAGTACTATAAGTCTTGTTGGTTTCGCTGGGGCCAACCACTCTGCATGAGAGTGGAAAGACATCCCCCTCACTGTGGGCAATCTTTACACACATGTAACCACCTACAATAACCAGGGAGAAGATGATGGGATCTTAGGGTTCTCATTCTTCTGTGACCATGAAATTACCATTGATCTGGTGAATGGCTTACTCTGGAAGCTCCAGGGTGGACCTAGCCTGGTCAAAGCGGTCCACCGGTGCATGGCATTAAAAGCTCCCCTATCCCTATCTCCCCTCTCTGAGGACCCTTGGGTCCAGGAATTCCCTGAGGTTTGAATACGTGATAAGGCAGAATGTGGGACTGTAAAGAACTTATGTGTACTCATTGAAGGAAGAGACCCTCCACCTCAAAAGCAGTATAAGTATCCAGCGGAGGCAGAGATAGGGATTGCCAAAACCATTGAAGGGCTTCTTGAATGGGACATCATTCTCCCTATGCAATCCATCTGCAATGCCCCATTGTGGCCAGTTCTAAAGTCAGATGTAGTCACCTGGAGAATGACTGTCAATTTCAGGGCTCTAGACACTGTGACTCCCCCTGAAGCCCCCGTAGTAGCAAAGTACAATGAAATCCTAGCCGCCATTGCTGCAGGGTCATGATATTACAGTGTAGTTGATCTTGCAAATGTGTTCCACTTGATGTGCCTCCACGAGTTGTGCTGGTACAAGTCTGCCTTCACTTTTAGAGGTCAGCAGTACTCCTTCAAACAAACCCCACAGGGTTTCCATTCAAGCCCTGCAACCAGCCTCTCATGACCACATGCTCAGCTATATACATAGTATTCTTGTCCATGCCCCACTACAGAGATGGTGCAGGATGTCACTAGGGAAGTCCTGAACCTCCTTAGGGAAACAGCTTCAAGGCAAGTCAAAAAAAAGCCCTGCTAGTACAGACACATGTAAAATACTTAGGGCTAGTGCTAGGCAGGACCCCAACACATGGAAGTTATTTCCAAGCTGCCTGCTCCCACAGACGTTCCTTCCTTGAGATACTTCTTGGGTACTTTGATTTTCTCTGAAGGTTTTATTGAAACCTTTGCAGAAAAGGCATTCCTCCTCTACACCATTCTAAAGAAAGATACCCCTTGGCATTAGGGACCAGAACAGCAGCACACTTTTGCTGTCTTTAAACAGAGCTTAGCTTCAGCCCCAGCTCTACCACACCCAGACCCGAATAAAAATTACTGCATACAGCTTGTCAACTCTGAGAGAAGCGTAGGAGCAACCTTAATCCAGCATCAGGCCAAGTGAATAATAGCTTATGCCTTCTGGAATCTGTCCCCCATGGAAATGAAGTTCACCCCATGTGAGAAGATCTGCCTGGCATTAGTCTGGAGCCTTACTCACTGGGAGTTCATAATAGGAGGTGCAAAGGTAATTGTGCAGACAATGCACACTCCTCTTAAATACATCCTCTAGGGGGAAATTCAGGACAGTCAAGTCTCAAATGCTAGAATTGCCCAGTGGACTTTGGCCCTAGTTAACAAGGGGGTGAAATATAAGAAGGAACAGAATGAATCCCTTGCCCCATATAGCCTTATATTTACAGGGGAAGAGCACAAATGCCCACTACCCATAGTGGAGCATATGCCCTGGCCCGCAACAATGGGAGTGCCTCTAGAGATGAAGCCAAGCAGCAAGGTTTTATCTGTTGGTTCTGTGATGGCTCATCCTTCCATGTTGACGGGACCCCTAAAACTGGCTTTGGAGCCATAGAAGTACAGGATGGATTTGTCCTACAGAGCCCCATCAACCCACATTCAAGACAAGTGGTTGAGGTGGCGGTGCTTCAGTCAGTACTTGAATTCGAGCTTCTAGACAGTCCCTTGGCCATTTTCAAGGATTCTGACTGGACTGCAAAAGCCACCACAGTTTGGCTCCTTCACTGGCAGAAATAAGATTGGAAGAACAGTGAGGGGAAGCCCATTGCACACTTGCAACACTGGATGCATGTGGTTGCCATTCTACACGAGCGCACTGTGCCCAACCAAATATCTCATGTGAAAGATCACCAGAAAAATTCCACGGACATTGCCTATTGGAATGATCAGGCTGAACGACTAGATAAGGATGCAGCGCAGATGGAAATACTTCCTAAAAATCCCACCTACCTCCTTCTGCCAGTCACCACCAGGAGTCAATCCCATTCAAGGGCCCTGATTCTCCTGTGTTTTTAGATTTAGGAGAACTCCAGAAGAATGATGCTAATATCACCAACCTTTTGCACACAGGAAAGGATCCTACAAGCAGATACCAGATAGAGGTACAGGAAGGTGTAGTTTGGGCAATAGACAACACAGGCACCCATCACTGGGTTGTCCCTGTGGCAGTCCAGGGAGATTTAATACAATTCATCCATGAACAAGGTCACCGAGGTAAAGATTTAATGCTAGAAAGGGTGAAAGAAGTTGGATGGTGCCCAGGCATGTACCAGAAAGTTGCCCAGTGGGTAGACAATTATCTCTCCTGTACTATGGTAAATACCGACCCCTCCAGACCAAAAGCGCCCTTCCCACACCAACACATTGAGGGACCTTGTGCTAGGATTAATTTTATCAGACCCTTACCCAAAACTGCCCGTGGAAACAAGTACTGCTTTACAATAACAAGCAGGCTATCCTGAACACAGCTGTGATGGACTCTGGGCTTTGAATTAGCCTGCAAGGAAAGACACCTGCAGTCAAGTGAATAGCAGGGGTGATGTAATTCTGGTGCAGAACTTTGTGGGGGGGGATTCTAATGATTAACAAAAACTCTCTTGACAGTTGGAGTTTGGCCATTGAGATTGTGAGGGTTTTTTTGGTTGGTGGGTATTGTGTCAGGGGACTGACAAATCATGTTGGATCTCACTGAGTCCAAGGAGTAAATGAGATTTCTCTACAGATTCCAATATTAAGGGAATCTGAGAAAAGCCAAACAAGTTTCTATACCACAGTGATATCTAAGGAGACTTAAAAGGGAAAATAAGCTCCTGGTGGTTAAACAAGAAATTCACGTTATTCTCACATTGAATCTATACCCTCCTTGGGAGCAATTTGGGTTTAGTGGATTTAGTGTGTTCCAGGAGGGTTTATAGGAGTAGTGGGTGTCCAAAAATATTTTTAAAAAGGAAAAGAAAAGAGGGGACAAAACCAAGGCACAGTGGAGGTATTTCTTTGTGAAAGTAGAGAGTACCTGAGAAATCCAAATGGAAAACAGCAATCTAGTACAGCACAGGTGTTGAGATTAGAGAGTGTGTGTTTTGTACTATAGCATCTGAAGTGAATGATTATAAATGAACTAACCTAAAGCTGAACTATGCCATTTGAAACAACGTATACACAAGCATCAGCTTTTCCCTTGTATACATTTTCCCTGCCTGCCTGTTCTTGTAAAAAAAATGGTCAGTTTTCTTTATTGTTCCTTGTCGTGGGTGCCTCAGTTTCTGACAGAGCTAAGTATCTGACAGAGTTAAATCATAAACTTCATCCCAGAAAAAAACTGTGGTGCTCTGTCAGCAAGCTGCCAATTGTATTTTCTTTGCTTATGAGTTGTGTCCAACCCCCCCCCTCGCCTTCTTCTTTGGTAATCCATATGTGCATGCCCACACCTAACCCCATGCGTTTAGTTGTAACTGCATTCCTTTCCGTATACGCTTGCAGAGATTTGAAGGAACCTTGTCAGTAATGCAGCAGGTGGTTTGCACTTGGAGGCTTTTTGCTTAGTCTATCATGCAATGTAGCGTGGGAATAGAATACTTGTTTAATTAGTTCTAACCATTGTGTTCCCAAGGTTTGGGCGCGAGGGGAATCTTTTTGCGCTAGCGGGAATCATATCTATTGGCCCAAACTATTTTGAATTTCCTTTATTATACCTGTATCAAGCACATTGTGTCATTCCTGACAAAGACTGTGTTCTACCCGTTTCATGGCTTTAATAAAATAAAACCTTTTTGCAAGAGTGTATCTTATGATCTGCTTTGATTCTGACATGCTCATGAAAAGTCACAGAGATTAACATTTATAAAAAGATCTCATCAATAAGTGGCTGGGTGTGTGGATGATCTGTGTGGGTACCAACCCTGAAAGAGGAGGGCAGATAGTGTCAATGGAATATATATATATTTTTTAATAGTTTTATTGAATTTCCGCAAATATAACAAAATAGCACAATAATGAGTGGTCACTACAAATTGGAAACAACAAGAAACAAACAATCAATCAATAATCATCTTTAACAGAAATGTGCATACTCCAGATATAGACTATCGTGTGGTTCTTCTTTCTCCCTCTTAAGGTATGTTAACAACGGATACCAAGTTTCAGCCAATTTTGAGGAATATGATGGACGTTCTGCAGATTTAATTGACTCTGAAATCTTGGCCATAACAAAGAAGTCCCACAATTTGTTTTTCCATTGAGAAATCGTTGGCAGCTTTGAATGATTCCACTTGGCTGCCAACAGCAATTTGGCTGCAACTAACAATATTGCTATAAGCTCTCTCTTGTTCTTTGGAATATTATCATCATGCCAAAAGTTCAGCAGTACCGTTTCAGGAAGTAAAGGAACATCGTAATCGTGTCAATGGAATATAAGATTCCTCCAGCACGTGAAAATTTAAAGGAACAAATCCTCACATAATCCAAAATAAGGCAGTTTGTCATAACAGTTCACACATTTCTATTAAAATCAATAGGATTAGGAGGGTGTATCTCTGTTTAGGGTGCACTGAATTTATATACAAAATGATCTTCACTAAGCTGCTACAAGGCATGTCAGAGAGGGCCTTCACTGCTTCCTGTTTGTGCATGTTGCTCCAGAGATGGCAGCTGGAAACTGGAGGGAAGAGGGCTCTCAGCACAAGGTTAATACAAAATCATGGATTAGGTGAAGATCAAACACCAGAAGAGTCAGCAGTTTTCTGAACTCTGGTGACCTAGATCCTGAACAACTTCAGTGGACTCGGAAGGGTATGACTTTCTTTAGGAATGGCTACATTTAACACAGATAGGACTCTGGAATAATAAAAAATTATTATTATTATTATTTAGAACACAATTTTATTTTTCATGAAAATATTGACATGTCATCAGTTCCATTAATGTTTCAATTTTTACCCCCAATATCCCCACTTTACTCTCCCCCTCCCCGTGGCTTCCCACAATGCTTCCCCCCTCGTCACTCCAGTACACCTTAAGATAACATCATATTCTAGTTTCAATATTGTTCTAAATATAATAGATTATGCTTTATATCCCAGTTCTTTTCTAGGTAAATTTTAAAGTCTCTCCATTCCTCATAGAATTCCTGATCTTCTTTGTTATTCAATTTTTTCGTAATTTTGTCCATCTCAGCCATAAACAAAGTTTTTTGTATCCATTCTTCTAACTCTGGAATTCTTTCTTGTTTCCAACATTGTGCATAGAGTATTCTCGCCGTTGTAATCAGGTACCAAAATAAAGTTCTTTTTGTAATATTCAATTCTTCCATTTTAAGTCCTAAGAGCAGAATTTCTGGTGCTTTTTTAAAGGAACATTTCAAAAAAATTTGCATTTCGCTGTGAACTCTAGTCCAAAAGTCCACAGCTTTTTCACATGTCCACCACATATGATAAAATGAACCTTCATGTTTTCTACATTTCCAACATTTGTTAGAAAAGTTTTGGTTCATGTTGGCTATTTTCTTGGGTGTCATATACCACCTGTACATCATTTTATAACAATTCTCTTTCACATTGGTACATGACGAGATCTTGATCGAATTTTTCCACAGATATTCCCAAGAGTCCATAGAGATCTCAGTATTAACATTTACTGCCCATTT
>NW_015171584.1:0-37364 GCF_001447785.1 Gekko japonicus | reverse complement strand
ATGGTGAACACCATAATGGTGTGACTGAAGGACATTAAAAAGCTGCTTAACCAAGATGCCACCGCTAGACCCATGCACACTTTCCTGTTCATGAGGACAGGGTAGTGAAGAGGCTTACAAATGGCAACATAGCGATCATAGGCCATTGAAGCCAGGAGGAAACACTCAGACCCACCAAGAAAGAATGCAAAATATCTCTGTACAGCACATCCTAGGAAGGAGATAGACTTGTTCCCAGACAGAAGATTCTCAAGCATCTTGGGGACATTGACGGATGTGTAACAGATCTCCAGGAAGGACAGGTTTCTCAGGAAGAAATACATGGGTGTTTGTAGTGCAGGATCAATGAACGTGAGGAGAATAATGATGAGATTTCCTGCCAGGATGATGATGTAGACCACCAGAAAAGTAGAAAACAATATGCTTTGCAAATTGGGCTCATCAGAAAGACCAAGAAGGATGAATTCAGTCAGTGCTGTGCTATTCTGTATAATATTTTCTTTCTTTGTCAACATCCTGGAAAATAAAAGGAAATAAACGTAAATCTAAGAATTAAGGAGACATGAATCATGAGATAATACATAGGGCATGACCCAACCTTCTTCCTTGCTATTGAGAACGCAAGGAACCTTTGACCACCATCCAAGAAAAGGCTATGCTAGACATCACTGGAGCTGCATGGACAAAAGCCATGTGTGATGAGAGTACAGTAAGGAGAATTAAGTGAGTATGAATGAAAATGTTGGCTGAATCATAATGCTGCTATTTTGTTCTGTCTAATGCAAAGACCAAACAATGGCCTGAATTCTGCCGGTGGAGGATCCTGAATAAGAAGCCGTCTGTGAACTACACATAAACCACAAAATGACAAACAGGAATACACAGCATATGCACATATATAACCCCTGCTGAGATCAATGGGGACATCCATCCATCCGTCCATGCATATATACATACTTAAATACAAGAGTGGACTGTTCTATGGTGCTTACTTCTTCCTTTTGGTGCAGATAACTGTCTCAAAAAAACAGGTGGTATCTCTGATTACCCCCCCCCAACCTGCCCCCAAATTCAGTACAAGTAAATCGAGTGACCTAAGATTATTTTCTTGTACCCAGAAGTACTAGATGAATCCTAATGATAGCATCTAGCACTTTTTCTTGTGCTGTGAAGTCTCACTGATTCCTAGGGCAGATATTAGCATCTGCTTAAAACTCTCAAACTAAATCTGATGCAGCCTTAGAATGTAAAACTTTGGTATTCTGTTATTGTCATTGGAATGCAACAAACCTAAAAAATAATCCTGCCCATTCAAATGGCTTAGTTGATATTAGTAGTAACCCCTAGAAATTCACTTAGTAGGCTTCTTCAAAATACTAACTAAAGCTTTCAAAGGAGATAACTTTGTACTTACTGGAGACTCTGATGTTCACACACAGTCAGCCCCCTCTGTTACTGAGTCATCAGCTGCAGTGGTGGTTTCTTAGACACATTCATACAGAAGGGAACTATATTGATTCTGAGTCCTGTTTGTTCACCAGACCCAGTTGACATGCTTTATGCTCTGGGGCGATCTCCTCTGGGAACTTCTCTTGCAAGCAGATCACATAATTGAACTGGCTGAGATACAAAGTGTTTGAGGTGCTGTGTTGCCTGCAGAGGGAGGGAGGGAGCTCTTCTTGTGGTACTTTGAATCCAGTCTATTTTTTTTAAAATACAGGCAATTATAAAAACTGCAGATAGCCAGGACCATCATAGGAGAAGCATTTATTCTTATACACAGGAATGAATGCATCTTCTGGTGATTCCATAGTTTTATTGACTGAGTAACCATCCATCCATCCATTCATCCATTCATTCGTATTTATAGCCCACCCTTCCCAAAAGTGGGAATCCATGTGATTTACCTGTTGATTTCTCAAATAAACCATTAATTATTAGGGGAATCACCTATATAATGATAGACCTGACCAGGAAAACAAAAACAGGGCACCACTGGTTTGGGCCATGCAGGGAATATAAGAGAGCAATCATGTTCCCTTCTGTACTTGAACCTATATGTGTTGAATCTTTGGGATCATCTCTGACTATTATCTATATAACTAATTCCCAACAGTCTCCTATGTGCAGATACTTATTTCTACAAATAGGGGCATACTTACCCCAAATGAGTTTTTCAGGAAACCTGGGTGACCGCTAGGTTTGCAGAAAAATCTGAAAACTCTTCCCTTCCTGCCAGTGCTGCCCTTGTAGGCAGCGCCCACCACAGCTCGCAAGCACAGGCAACAAAGGTGCAGCGATGGTGAGGGCAAGATAAATGGTGGTGTGGCAAGGAAGAGAAAAAACTGCCTACCATGCCATCAGAAGAGGAGCAATACCAACCATGGAGATTACTCCCTGTTCGGCCTGCCCTGTCTTTGAGGCCTCTTCCTCTTTCCTCAGCTCCTTGGTTGTGAGAATGGGGGGGGAGTGGGCAGGTAAGCAGCAAGCTGACAGGGGATGGGGAAGCACTGATGATGGGGGGAACCAGAACCAAGCAAAAACTGATCCGACGCACACACGGTCTCGAGAGGGGGGGGGGGGGAGGCAGCAAACTGATGATGGGGAGCAAGAGGGCAGACCTCCAACAAGGAGGGGAGACAAGCAAGCACTGCACTGACAATGGGAGGGGGAAGCTAGGCAAGGAACAAACGGAGGATGGAAGGGAGGCAAGCGGGCAGAGCTCCAGAGATAGGCACTGAGGATAGGGGGAGATGGAGTAGTAGAGGAAGAAGATGACCTCCTGTATTACATACAGCCTCCTGTAGAATTCAGGTCCAGTCAAACCAGCCTCATTGTGCTACAACTCACCCTTCATGCCAATTTTTTCTTTATCAACCTAACTTACTTTAGGTGAGGTGTGGAAAACTGGATTTGCACCAAAGGGCTCCCAAAAGGACTTTATTAATCCAAGACACTTGTTTGCAGAGTCAAAAGACTATACTGAATTATAGAAGGCTGGCACCAGGGATATCCAAGTGGAAACAGAATTAGTGCCGTTCTACTTACTCGAGATCTTGCAATACATAGTGCTTTCCCCCCTATATTTTATAATGCCCAGAAACAAGTTGCAAAAAATCTTGTGCATGTAGAAACACAAATGGGGAGATGATAAAGTTGATTTACTGTAAGTGGATACCAAAGTCTTTTTCATGCATTTCCATTTGTGGAAGAGCTCTAGTGCAAGTGGCATTTCCGTGTCAAGTAGCCCTGCAAGGCACTTATTACGCTCTTATGGACTCATAGTTCATAAGTGATAAAACTGGACTGTGCAATTAGGCTGCAAAAGGAACTGTACTGTATGGTGACCATGAGCTGATGCCAACAGCCTGGACGGTAAACAGCACCCAGGTGAGGGAAACGTCTTCCTGAGACAATGTGCCAGATCAAGGATGGATCCATGGGTTACCTGCCAACTCACCTGCAAGGTAGCAGAGATGAATCAAGCACCCTGACTACAAAGAGCACACAGATGCCAGTAAAAGTGAATGCCATGCCATGACCTGAGTACCTGGACAGGGACTCCATGAGCAAGACTCTCCATCACCATTCAAGCGGCCTTCTCCCCCATCCAGCGTTGCCTACATTAATTGAGGGACTGATACATACAATGACTTTGGCTGCATGAGTCATAACCCTACCAGGTGCCACTGCCCAGAGTAATTAGAACTCAATATTGTCCAATCCCTTAGCCCCCTCCCCAAACCAGTTTCAGCTAGCATGTTTTGGGGATGGACCAGAAAGGGATGTGCCAAGAGAGGTGGTCAGCAGCCCACCCTCAAGCCCCCTTGTAAAAGAGCCAAACCAGCAGGCTGCTCTCTCTCCTTACCTCTAGGCCCACCCTACCTCCACGACTCCTGGTTTGCACAGCCAGTGTCTCCATGTGTTCTGCTGGTTCAGAATACAATCCCTATTCCCTATAGTCTCCCTTATTCTTCCTGTGGATTGCTTCATCACACTGAGGACACATAAATATTACCCCTCAATGAAACATCCTGCTCATGCGAATGTCGCTATCCTTTTCTATCTAATTTTCTTAGATCTGTGTAATTGTGAGTGTGCTTGAATATATGCTTGTGAAATCTCATCAGTAAAGAAACCATTTCATTTGAAGTTGGTCTCCATGTCTATTTCTGGTACTTCTGCAGTAAGTGGGACCCCTGTATACACAGGTGATCGCTTTCATATTTGCCTGTTGCATTTTAATAATATCATAATTCCCCAAAGTTATTAGTAATTTATGGCAATTTGGCTAACAGAGTTATGGAGAATGCGGGCATCACCCTGCATGTTTGAATCCATGTGAGTCGACATGCATGTTTTTCAGACAGGCAGACGTGGGGGAAATAGAGTGGAAGCAATTCGCGATATCAATCACAGTGAACCATTTAGCTCCCTCTGCTATAGCGGCAATGACTTCTGGATAGCTCACTACAATATTCGCCGTACATGGCGTCGCCTCGTTAAGGAAGCGGAAATCAATTACCAAACGGTAAGTGCCATCCTTCTTTTTGACAGGCCAGATGGGGGCGTTGGTAATACTCTCCATCTGTACCAGCACATCTTGTGCCACTAAGGAGTCAATTATTTCTGCAATTGCATTTTCTGCTTCCATGGGTTATTTATACTGCTTTTGGGGTTTAGGGTCAGGCCCTGTGATAAGAACTTCTGCATCTATTTTCCCACACTCATTCCTATTCTTGATTCCAATCAAAGAAAATTCTTTAATCCATTCTTCCTTTCCCTGAGGCTTAACCTCATCAGATTTCCTCAAAGCATGTTTTTTCTGCATTGAGTATATAGGAAGAATGAGGTTTCTTTCAGTGGGCATCTGCCAAAGGCAGTCGTTTGACAAATCAATCACTAGCTGATGTTCCTTCAGAAATGGGCTGCCTATAATTCCTGACTCTTTGTTCTGATCAGACACATAGAACTGTATCTCGGTTGCCAACATCCCAACCTGGATGGGGCAAAAATTCATTACTTTCACCGAGGCATCTGACCCCTCGAACCCGACCAGCTGAATTTCTTCAGCCGCCTCTGTTGGCTTATAGCCTTTAGGCACCCATTCTGGACTTAGAACATTCACGGAAGCTCCTGAATCTATTAAAAGTACAGGCTCTTTATCCCCTTTTCCCAGGTTTGCCTTGACCATTGGCCTTCCCCAAGTATCATAATCTAAATCTACAATTTTTCTGGGGAATGCCTGGGAGGGGGACCCCTACCCAGAAAAATTTATTCCAGGGGCATCCCACCTAACTCCCCCAGTTGCACACTCTTGTGTGCATCCCTGGTTGTCAGGCGTTCTGGCACGTGCCACTGGCCGCGCATCCTGTTCCTGCTGTCTCAGAATATCTTCTAGGCCTTTAATAAGGTCAGAGGTCGCTCTTCCGTCCCATCTTTCTTGGGGCTCACCTAGGTCCATTAACTTTTCCCAAATGCCTTGCCTAAATCCCTCAGAGTATTCTCTCCTGTTTGGCCTGTTTGAAGGGCTTCTGTTCCCTGTCGTGGTGCCCTGACTTTTATTATAGGGTCCACCCCTGTTATTGGGTCCATTTCCTCCCGCTGGCCTATTGTAGCCATTCCCAGAGGGGTATGTCCTGTTGTTATTCCAGGATTGATTGGTCCTGGAAGCACGTGGCCTTACATCTGGAGGAGCATTTCTGCTCCAAGGACCATTGTTAGAAAAAGTCACATTCTGTATTACACCTTCTTTTTCTCCTTGCTTCCTGTTTTTGGCTGGCTTTTAAAGCTTTCCCTAAATAATTGTCCTGCTTGGCGGATCCTTGCTTGGAGTTGGGGATAAGTCAGAGGCCCCACTGTGATAGGTCCCATCATAATCTTGCATGCAACATTCAGACCCGCCACAAGTTCTCTTTTAAACTCTATAGTATCGTAATCAGGGACTCCCCAAATCATATGTACTACCCCTGATGCGACCCCCAGCAATTCCTTCTGTTTTACATAGATTTCTGGGGACTCATCAGCTTTCTGTTCTTCCGCATAGAAGGCTTTAGATAAGCTCCTGTAGGGCATTAGGGCTTGCATGCACCCGGCCCAGAATCCGCCTATGCCTGCTGGGGCATCTCTCAAATATTGCTGAATGGTTGCCCAAGTGTCCGGGGTTGAACATTGATGTGCCAATCGTTTCAAATCATCCTCATATAAATCTGTCTGTCTGGACACTTCAAACATCAGAATTCAGCTTCCCTAATTTTTGAGCAAGGACTTGCAAATCCGCAAACTTTATTGGGACAGTTTCCTCAATTGTATCTGTTGTAACGTGGCCTCTCACATTTCTATCCATCTGAATTGATTTCCTGATTACAGGAACAACAGGGCAACCCTGATCTTTTTCCTTCTCTGCTTCACAATCTTGTAATGCAGCCTTTGTACGGCCTGCAAAGAAATTTTCCCATATGTCATCTTGACAATCTGCCAGATCTGGATCACATTCTGCATTTATATCTAACCCATTATGTGGCCTAACCCCTGCAAATGCGGCTACCACTTTTTTCTTGACACTTAGAGCCTCTTTGAGTTTCTGGATTTTATTCTGGCATTGGGAATGGTCCTGTCTGCTATCAACTTCCTTTTGAGAAAGTTGTGTGACAGCCCTGACAGCCGATTGGGCATCTGCCAGCTGGGTTTCCAGAAGTGTCAATCTATTCTGTGCATCATGCGCCTGATCTCGCCAAGAACCAGCCTCTTCCATTAATTGGTGTAACGCAGATGAGTTCTGTAAATTCTGTGCAACACTGTCCAAATATTGGGTCTTTCTTAAATTCTCCTTCTCTCTTAGTTTATCAATCTGGGATTCTAAGTCCTGGATCTTAAATTTGCACTCATCTAACATAGTTTTCTGTTTCTTGGCAAGCAGCCACAATGTCCATCGCCCGGCTTTTTCCACCTGAGTTCTATTTTTGGTTATTTCTTTGATTTGCTTAAAAATCGTGCTGGCTTTTTCTGCTGGATCACTGCCTTGAAACATATCTCCTTGTACTAAACCAACGGTCCCTTTGGACTCTACTCAATTTTGCAAAGGGTCTGTTACTTCCTCATGTTTCTTGTCTAGCTGTGAGTTTTTTGTTATTTTAAATCGTTTCGCTAATCTCTCTGACAGTGCACTAGATTTATTTCCCATTTTTAAGCTGCTCTATTTAAAACAACTTTGCTAGGTCTGGAATTTCCTATTTGTCAAAAGTAAAGCTCCCGTTATGCAGAGTAAATAGCTGCCACCGTTCTCCACCAATCTGTTAGCCGTCTATCTTTTGGCCCAAACTACTCGCTTGTGCTAACAGGATCTTGTTTGCATATTTCTCTGCATGTATAACGGACCTTGCCTCTTAACAGAAGGAAGACCAGACAAGATTCTGTAATTTTAAAGGGTTTTATTTTAAACATAGCATTAATTATGCAGCTTTGATAATCTTTGCCTATTACAACTTGACTCTAAGAGTCGAGACATGATTTCTCACCACTGATGTTGATCCCAGGCAGAGCTGCTTCTGTTTCTTTGGAGACCGGAGCTTGGGACAAGGGTTGTCTGCCTTCTCTGGACCGCCCCCATGATACCAACTACACTACCTTATATCCTTTTTTCCAATTCTGTTTACTCATCCTCTGTTGATCAGTGTTGACTAATAAGAAGTGTTTGACATTTAGATTGTTTCTTTAATCAGTTGAAAACAGCTGAGTTTTGTTCATCTTAATGACCGGGGCTTCCCAATGTTGATAACTTCCCCCTCATTATTGCCTCTTCTGGGTCACCATGACCTTGGTATATGTCTTATGTAAGGCATTGTGCAAACTGGCCTAATTTGGCCTTCCAGTAATTTAGCTCATATCTAGGAACAACCCTATCCTGGAAAGTCCCACATCTCCCATAAGATCTCCACCCATAAGTTCTATTCCTATAATCGGTTGTACATGGTTTGTATATGATGTGCGTATATTATAAACTTGTTACGGACTACGTGTAAATGTATATGACCTTTAAATGAAAAAGGATTTTATTCTGTCTGATATAAGCCTCTCCGCAGAACTAAACTCACTCACCCCCCTCCCTGCTTCCTGTCCTCAGCGAACAGCTGAGACCAGCTGTTCTGATTGCACAAACCTGTAACTTTCCAGTGTTAATGAGCAAACAACAGGAAGTTGATTTTGCAAGAAAAGGAAAAAAATCTATCCGAGGCTTGCCTTTTATTTTCAGCTTGAATCAGGCTTCTCGGCCTAGCAGTCTGCTTGCTCAGGTATCTTGGCAATGAGGGGCCTTATGCAGGTGTCTACAACCTGACAGTGCTAACCAGGCATTGCGCCTCAGGACTGGACTTGGCTGCAGTTAATTCTGAAGCCGCCAGCAAAAATCTCAACAGTTTTAACAAATATAAGTGGATGAAGGAAATTCTGTCATACCTTTGGCCCAGCAGAAATGCTGAGATATTCTTTATGCTCGAAAGACAAGGACTGGGGCATGACCCCAGGGCATACTTAGCCAGGAAATTGTTATTAGGAGTACTGGCTAGCCGAATGATAGTCGACCGAGCCACACTGACCCCTAACTATTACGACAGAGGATTCAAGGAGGATATAGTAGAGGGACTTCATGCTCAGACTCAACTGGCCCTGAATATCCAAGAGCCTGCTAATACACCCTGGCAGCACCTAGAATGCCGCATTTGGAGGATATCCTACCTTCTACAGAGCACAGGTGCCATTAAACCTCACAAACTTAACAAGAAATACAAGGACAAGGATTCAAGCCATAACATACACCAATCATGGCACCCACTCCCAATACCCTGCTTCAGGGGGATATGGAAATAAGTATGAAGGAAAAAGGGGAGGCTGGGCCAAGGGGGCAGAAAGGAGGCTCTAACTGAGGGAAATATGGAAAGGACTATCAAGGCAGGTGGAGCTACAACCCTCTGCCCCACCACCACCTCACACGGGCAGATATTCATCCACACACCCCTCAGGGCCACAGCCAGGCTGTCCTCCATACCGTCAGGCACCCCATAACATTCCATAGGGCTACCAGCAAGCACCTTTGCCACCTCAGCCCAGCCAAAACTTACTATACCCTCTGTTACCTCCTAGCAACCCCACTCCTCCCTACCCAGTGAGGCAGCAGCCAGGGCAACAGGGGGAAGGCCAGTCCTGGGGCAACCCACCACCCGGCCAGGACCCCCCCCACTGGCACCTCTGGATGCACCTCAAAGATCAGGGTTTCGAAATGGAGTGGTTTCACAAGCAGCCAGATTCAGTGTTGCTGCAGGCTCTTGCAGAGTGTGAAATACTGGGACACTGCCCCGTTGCATCTGTAACAGCACCCCAAGGTCCCAACCTCCCATCCACTGTGCCCTCCAGCTAGGGCTGTCCAGAGTCCCAAACAGTGTTCCCTCTAAGCTGAGTTAGTGTGAGCTAGCCTCTGTCTTTTAGCCTCTGGCTCACACATTTTTGTCTTAGCTCAGGAAAGATGGCTCCAAAGCAAACTAATTTATGCAGTAGCCAAATCACTCACTCACAACTTTAATGTTAGTAGGTCACAAAGTAGATTTTTTGCTCACAAGACTCCACAGCTTAGAGGGATCATTGGTCCCAACCACTCCCCGAAGGCGTCCTGGCGCGGCTTAAGACGGACACTTGGAGGAGGCCAACTGTGAAGGCAGGGGTCGGGACTCCTGGGAACACCAAACCTTCCATTCTCCTTGTAGATACCAGAGCATTGTTAAATGTGCTCTGCCCCCAGTTAGCATCTAGAGGCACCCCTACCGAGAGTACTATAAATCTTGCTGGTTTTGCCCGGGGCAACCAGTCTGCATGAGAGTGGAAAGACATCCCCCACACTGTGGGCAATCTTTACACCCATGTAACCACCTGCAATGATGGGATGTTAGGGAGCTTAGGGATCTCATTCTTCTGCGACCATGGGATTACCATTGATCTGATGAATGGTTTACTCTGGAACCTCCAGGGCAGACCTAGCCTGGTCAATGCGGTCCACCGGTGCATGGCATTAAAGGCTCCCCTACCCCTATCTCCCCTCTCTGAGGACCCTTGGGTCCAGGAATTCCCCGAGGTTTGGATACGTGATAAGGCAGAACGTGGGACTGTAAAGAACGTGTGTGTACTCATTGAAGGAAGAGACCCTCCACCTCAAAAGTAGTATAAGTATCCAGCGGAGGCAGAGATAGGGATTGCCAAAACCATTGAAGGGCTTCTTGAATGGGACAACATTCTCCCTATGCAATCCATCTGCAACACCCCATTGTGGCCAGTTCTAAAATCAGATAGAGTCACCTGGAGAATGACTGTCAATTTCAGGGCTCTCAACACTGTGACTCCCTGTAGTAGCGAAGTACAATGAAATCCTAGCCGCCATTGCTGCTGGGTCTCGATATTACAGTGTAATTGATCTTACAAATGTGTTCCACTTGATTTGCCTCCACGAGTTTGCCTTCACCTTTAGAGGTCAGCAGTACTCCTTCAAACAGACCCCACAGGGTTTCCACTCAAGCCCTAGCATCTGCCACACACACATGGTTCAGATGTGGGACTGCCTCCAACCAGCCTCTCGTGACCACATGCTCAGCTATGTAGATTGCATTCTTGTCCTTGCTTCACTACAGAGATGCTGCAGGATGTAACTAGGGAAGTCCTGAACCTCCTTAGGGAAACCGGCTTCAAGGCAAGTCGAGAAAAAGCCCAACTAGTCCAGACAAATGTAAAATACTTAGGGCTAGTGCTAGACAGGACCCCAGACACCCAACACATGGAAGTTATTTCCAAGCTGCCTGCTCCCACAGACGTTCCTTCCTTGAGAGCCCTCTTGGGTACTTTGAATTTCTCCCATGATTTTATTGAAGCCTTTGCAGACAAGGTGTGCCTCCTCTACACCCTTCCAAAGAAAGATACCCCATGGCATTGGGGACCAGAACAGCAGCACAATTTTGCTGTCTTAAAACAGAGCTTAGCTTCAGCCCCAGCTCTAGCACACCCAGACCCGAATAAACTTTACTACACACAGCTTGCCACCTCTGAGAGAAGCGTAGGGGCAGCCTTAATTCAGCATCAGGCCCACAGAATAATAGTTTATGCCCTCTGGAATCTGTCCCCCATGGAAATGAAGTTCACCCCATGTGAGAAGATCTGCCTGGCATTAGTCTGGAGCCTTACTCACTGGGAGTTCATAATAGAAGGTGCAAAGGTAATTGTGCAGACAATGCACACTCCTCTTAAATACATCCTCTAGGGGGGAAATCAGGACAGTCAAGTCTCAAATGCTAGAATTTCCCAGTGGACCTTGTCCCTAATAAACAGGGGGGTGGAATATAAGAAGGAACAGAATTAATCCCTTGCCCCATATAGCTTTATAGTTAAAGGGGAAGAGCACAAATGCCCACTACCCATAGTGGAGCATATGCCCTGGCCCGCAACATGGGGAGTGCCTCTAGAGACGAAGCCAAGCAGCAAGGTTTTATCTGTTGGTTCTGTGATGGCTCATCCTTCCATGTTGACGGGACCCCTAAAACTGGCTTTGGAGCCATAGAAGTACAGGATGGATTTGTCCTACAGAGCCCCGTCCACCCACATTCCAGACAAGTGGCTGAGGTGGCGGTGCTTCAGTCAGTACTTGAATTCGAGCTTCTAGACAGTCCCTTGGCCATTTTCAAGGATTCTGACTGGATGGCAAAAGCCACCACAGTTTGGCTCCCCCACTGGCAGAAACAAGATTGGAAGAACAGTGAGGGCAAGCCCATTGCACACTTGTAACACTGGCTGCATGTGGTTGCCATTCTACACAAGCTCACTGTGCCCACCCACATATCTCATGTGAAAGAGCACCAGAAAAATTCCATGGAAGTTGGCTATTGGAACGATCAGGCTGACCTACTAGTTAAGGAAGCGGCGCATATGGAAATACTTCCTGAAAATCCCACTTCTGCCAGTCACCACCAGGAGTCAATCCCATTCAAGGGCCCTGATTCTCCCGTGTTTTTAGATTTAGGAGAACTCCAGAAGACCGATGCTGATGTCACCAACCTTTTACACACAGGAAAGGATCCTACAGGCAGATGCCATATAGAGGAACAGGAAGGTGTAGTTTGGGCAATAGACAACACAGGCACCCATCACTGAGATTTAATACAGTTTATCCATGAACAAGGTTACCGAGGTAAAGATTTAATGCTAGAAAGGGTGAAAGAAGTTGGATGGTGCCCAGGCATGTACCAGAAAGTTGCCCAGTGGGTAGACAATTATCTCTCCTGTACCATGGTAAATGCCGACCCCTCCAGACCAAAAGTGCCCCTCCAGCACCAACGCATTGAGGGACCTTGGGCTAGGATTCAAATTAACTTTATCAGCCCCTTACCTAAAACTGCCCGAGGAAACAAGTACTGCATTACGATAACAAGCAGGCTATCTTGAACACAGCTGTGATGAACTCTGGGCTTCGAATTAGCCTGCAAGGAAAGACACCTGAAGTCACGTAACTAGCAGTGGTGATGTAATTCTGATCCGGAACTTTGGGGGGGATTCTAAGGATTAAAAAAAACCCTCTCTTGACAGTCGGAGTTTTGGCGTTGAGATTGTGAGGGTTTTTTTGGTTGGTGGGTAGTGTGCCAGGGGACTGACAAGTCATGTTGGATCTCGCTGAGTCCAAGGAGTAAATGAGATTTCTCTACAGATTCCAATATTAAGGGAATCTGAGAAAAGCCAAACAAGTTTCTATACCACAGTGATATCTAAGGAGACTTAAAAGGGAAAATAAGCTCATGGTGGTTAAACAAGAAATTCACGTTATTCTCACATAGAATCTATACCTTGCTGGGGAGCGATTTGAGTTTAGTGGATTTAGTGTGTGCCAGGAGGGTTTATTGGAGTAGTGGGTGTCCAAAAATATTTTAAAAATAGAACCCCAAGGCATAGTGGAGGTATTTCTCTGTGGAGGTAGAGAGTACCTGAGAAATCCAAATGGATAACAGCAATCTAGAACAGCACAGGGGTTGAGATTAGAGAAAGTGTGTTTTGTACTATAGCATCTGAAGTGAATTATTATAAATGAACTAACCTAAAGCTGAACTATGCCATTTGAAACAACGTATACACAAGGATCAGCTTTTCCTTTGTATTTATTTTCCCTGCCTGCCTGTCCTTGTAAGTAAAATTGACAGTTTTCTTTATTGTTCTTTGCCGTGGGTGCCTCAGTGTCTGACAGAGCTAAGTATCTGACAAAGTTAAATCAAAAACTTCATCCCAGAAAAAACTGTGGTGCTCATGAAAAGCCACAGAGATTAACATTTATTAAAAAGTCTCATCAATAAGTGGCTGGGTGTGTGGACGATCTGTGTGGGTACCAACCCTGAAAGTGGAGGGCAGATAGTGTCAGTGGAATATAAAACTCCTCCAGCATGTAAAAATGTAAAGGAACAAATCCCCACATAATCCAAAATAAGGGAGTTTGTCATAACAGTTTACACAGTTCTATTAAAATCAATAGGATTAGAAGCAGGGGTCATTTCGTAGAAAAAGAGCTAGGGGGACTCATTAGCATAACTCATTAGCATATGCCACACCCCCTGACATCACCGGAAGTGTGACCTCCCCACAGCCGGCGGCGACCTCCAGCGGGCACCAGCAGGGAGCTCAAGGCCCCGCCCTCCCGCACCTCACCCGGGGGGATGGCGTCCCCCCGCGTCCCCCCCCAAAATGACCCCTGATTAGAAGGGTGTATCTCTGTTTAGGGTGCACTGAATTTATATATAAAATGATCTTCACTAAACTGCTACAAAGCATGTCAGAGAGGGCCTTCACTGCTTCCTGTTTGTCCATGTTGCTTCAGAGATGGCAGCTGGAAACTGGAGGGAAGAGGGCTCTCAGCACAAGGTCAATACAAAATCATGGATTAGGTGAAGATCAAACACCAGAAGAATCAGCAGTTTTCTAAACTCTGGTGACCTAGATCCTGAACAACTTCAGTGTACTCGGAAGGGTGTGACTTCCTTTAGGATTACAGTCGAAGAACCTGGCAGAATGGATACATTTAAAAATTCTTCTCCAGTAGAACCTTCATTTTAACGTAAGTGATCATCCAGGTAAAACTTACAATGCCTTGGCCTGACATGCACTGGATATTGTCCTGCTGAGAAACAGGTATTGATGAAGTGCAAACCAAGAGATTCTCCGAAGTGATGCAAATAGTTCATTTTTTATATGCTGATATAGAAATAAAAATTATGATCTAAAAAAAATATTGGGATGTTCATTGATGGAAAGGATTCTGAATATAAAACTGGACCCTGTTTTAGAAGAAGAAGGAGATTGGATTTATATCCCACCCTTCCCTCGGAGTCGCAAAGCAGCTTACAAACCCCTTTCCCTCCTGACAACAGACACCCTTTGAGGAAGGCAGGGCTGAGAGAGCTCTTTCCAGAACTGTCCTTGGGAGAACAGCTCTGAAAGAGCGATGACTTGCCCAAGGTCATCCAGCATCTGCCAGTGAAGGAGTGGGGAATCAAACCTGGTTCTCCCAGATTAAAGTCCACATACTTAACAACTGCACCAAACTGGCTTTTACTATCAAGTTACCATCTAGTCTCCACTCAGGATGTTGACTGCCTATTTGTTAATCTTCAAGGTACCATCTTTGATTGTTTGGCTGCAGCAGACTAACACAGACAGGTCTCTGGAATTAGTCTAAATTGATTCACTTTATAACCACTGAGCTGTGAATGAAAGAAAAATCCTTTACCAAAATATGAGGATTGTCTATTAACTGCACCATAGTTAATCAACATAAATGTGTGAGTGCTGTCTTCCTAGGGGTTCATTCTAGATGCAAGCAAACAAAACAATTTAAATGCATATATAGGTGTGAAGAGCCGGTAAAGAAGGTCTTTTTCTGACCCTCACCAGAAGGAATCCTCGGAACAGTAGCAGTAACATCAGCATAAAATCTACCTCCACCAATGGTTCTATGCACCTCCTCAGAATGGCTAAATCCATACTTTGAGATCTGATGGTGGGTTCCAGCCAGCTGTCCTGCTTTTTCTCATTCAGTGTTCCCCATCACACATTACTCTTTTCCAGGCAGAACCCAGCAAAGTGGGTAAGTGGGACTACTTCTTCCCTTTTCACCTGCAGAAAACCTGCTTGGATCTCACTTGAATTCAGGAAATGGTTCTGTATATTGAGCTCTTTTTAATTGAACAGGAATAGAATTCAGATAACAGTGTGTCATGATGTGATATATTGGTACAGTGCTTTCAAAAAATGGTACAGAGAAAGTTTTCTGGGAAACACAGCCCGGGACACAAATTCTGAACGTACAAGACTTGAACTATCTAATTGAAGCTTGGAAGAAACATTCTTTGAATGTGTCTTCTTACATAGCATATGCCTGCGAATCAATTTGTTCTGTCGTGGACATTATTTTTCTGAGTAATACAGAATACAAAACAGGCAGGCTAGAAAGGCTTATAAGTTCTATCTCTTTTGGTGATACAAATCTGTCTGTTTGCAGTAAGTAAACACAAACGTTGCCTTACCTATTGTTGATATTACACCCTATGATCCTGTACTTTGAGCAACCAAAAGGGTTTCTTTCACAAATTCTCAAAAGGGCAGCTTTGACTTCTTTATTCCGAAAGCTGTATATCATAGGATTCAGTACAGGACCAACAATTGTGTAGAAGAGAGACAGATACTTGTCAGTATTGGGTGAGTAAGTGGAATTTGGCTTCAAGTACATAATACAAGCAGAACCAAAGAATAAAGTAACCACAGTGAGATGCGAAGAGCAGGTAGAGAAGGTCTTTTTCCTACCTTCAGCAGAAGAAATTCCCAGAATCGTGGCAATGATACCAGCATATGACAATAAGATCAGGAGAAAAGGAAGAGTCACAAAAACTATAGCCTCTACAAACACAGCAATTTCGGTCCTGGAAGTGTCCTCACAAGCCAATTTCAATAATGGGGGGATGTCACAAAAGAAGTGATTGATCTAATTGGAATGACAAAAGGACATGGTGAACTCCATAATGGTGTGACTGAAGGAGATTAAAAAGCTGCTTAACCAAGATGCCACCGCTAGACCCATGCACACTTTCCTGTTCATGAGGACAGGGTAGTGCAGAGGCTTACAAATGGCAAAATAGCGATCATAGGCCATTGAAGCCAGGAGGAAACACTCAGAACCACCAAGAAAGAATGCAAAATATCTGTCTACAGCACATCATAGGAAGGAGACGGACTTGTTCCCAGACAGAAGATTCTCAAGCATCTTGGGGACATTGACGGATGTGTAACAGATCTCCAGGAAGGACAGGTTTCTCAGGAAGAAATACATGGGTGTTTGTAGTGCAGGATCAATGAACGTGAGGAGAATAATGATGAGATTTCCTGCCAGGATGATGATGTAGACCACTAGAAACATAGAAAACAATATGTTTTGCAAGTTGAGCTCATCAGAAAGGCCAAGAAGGATGAATTCAGCCAGTGCTGTGCTATTCTGTATAATATTTTCTTTCTTTGTCAACATCCTGGAAAATAAACAGAAATTCACATAAATCTAAGAATTAAGGAGACATGAATCATGAGATTATACATAGGGCTTGACCCAACCTTCTTTCTTGCTAGTGAGAACACAAGGAACCCTTTGACCACCATCCAAGAAAAGAAAATGAAAAGGCTATGGTAGACATCACTGGAGCTGCATGGACAAAAGCCATGTGTGATGAGAGTACAGTAAGGAGAATTAAGTGAGTATGAATGAAAATGTTGGCTGAATCATAATGCTGCTATTTTGTTCTGTCTAATGCAAAGACCAAACACTGGACTCAATTCCGCCGGTGAAGGATCCTGAATAAGAAGCCATCTGTGAACTACACATAAACCACAAAATGACAAACAGGAATACACAGCATATGCACATATATAACCTCTGCTGAGATCAGTGGGGACATCGGTCCATCCATCCATCCATCCATCCATCCATACATACATACATACATACATACATACATACATGCATGCATATATACATACATAAATACAAGACTTGGCTGGACTTTCTGCCTTTTGGTAGAGATCTTTCAATAAAAACAAGTGGTATCTATGATTGCCCCCTCTGACAAAATGCAGAATACAAAATAGTTAGGCTTGAAATGATTATAAGATCCTTTACTGAAAGAACTATACTTATCCCTCAGTGATTAGTAGGCAGAAATGTCACCTCACCTATTTTGGATTGCACACTGTAAGCTCATGTATTTTGATCATGTAAAAGTTTTTCTCTCCCAAACTCTTTTAAAGGCACCTTTAACTTCTTTATTCCGCAAGCTGTATATGATAGGATTCAATATGGGGATAAACACTGTGTAGAAAAGAGACAGATATTTATCAGTATTAGGTGAATAAGTTGAATTGGGTTTCAAGTATACGATGCATCCAGAACCATAGAATAAGGTCACCACAATGAGATGCGAAGAGCAGGTAGAGAAGGTCTTTTTCCTCCCTTCAGCAGAAGAAATTCCCAGAATCGTGGCAACGATACCAGCATATGACAGTAAGATCGGGAGGAACGGAAAAGATATAAATATCATAGCCACTAGAAATACAGCCATTTCGGTCCTGGAAGTGTCCCCACAAGCCAATTTCAGTAATGGGGGGACGTCACAATAGAAGTGATTGATCTCATTAGAACCACAAAAGGACATGGTGAACACCATACTGGTGAGACACAAGGACATAAAAAATCCACTTAACCAAGGTGCCACCGCTAGACCCATGCACACTTTCCTGTTCATGAGGACGGGGTAGTGCAGAGGCTTACAAATGGCAACATAGCGATCGTAGGACATTGAAGCCAGGAGAAAACATTCAGAACCACCAAGAAAGAATGTGAAATAGGTCTCTAGAGCACATCCTAGGAAGGAGATGGACTTGTTCCCAGACAGAAGATTCTCAAGCATCTTGGGGACATTTACGGATGTGTAACAGATCTCCAGGAAGGACAGGTTTCTCAGGAAGAAATACATGGGTGTTTGTAGTGCAGGATCAACCAACGTGAGGAGAATAATGATGAGATTTCCTGCCAGGATGATGATGTAGACCACTAGAAACATAGAAAACAATATGTTTTGCAAGTTGAGCTCATCAGAAAGGCCAAGAAGGATGAATTCAGCCAGTGCTGTGCTATTCTGTATAATATTTTCTTTCTTTGTCAACATCCTGGAAAATAAACAGAAATTCACATAAATCCATACATACATACATACATACATACATACATACATACATACATACATACATACATACATACATACATACAAGACTGGACTGGACTATAGTGCTTACTTCTGCCTCACTGATTCCTAGTGCAGATACTAGCATCTGCTTAAAACTCTCAAACTAAATCTGATGCAGCCTTCAAATATGGAACTTTGGTATTCAAGTATTGTCATCAAAATGCAGCAAACCTAAAAAAATAATCCTGCCCATTCCAATGGCTTAGTTGATATTAGTAGTAACCTCTAGAAATTCACTTAGTAGGCTTCTTCAAAATACTAACTAAAGCTTTCAAAGGAGATAACTTTGTACTTACTGGAGACTCTGATGTTCACACACAGTCAGCCCCCTCTGTTACTGAGTCATCAGCTGCACTGGTGGTTTCTTAGACACATTCATACAGAAGGGAGCTATATTGATTCTGAGACCTGTTTGTTCACCAGACCCAGTTGACATGCTTTATGCCCTGTGGCGATCTCCTCTGGGAACTTCTCTTGCAAGCAGATCACATAATTGAACTGGCTGAGATACAAAGTGTTTGAGGTGCTGTGTTGCCTGCAGAGGGAGGCAGGGAGCTCTTCTTGTGGTACTTTGAATCCAGTCTACTTTTTAAAATACAGGCAATTATAAAAACTGCATATTGCCAGGACCATCATGGGAGAAGTATTTCTTCTTATACACAGGAATGAATGCATCTTCTGGTGCAGTGATGGCAAACCTTTTAGAGACCGAGTGCCCAAACTGCGACCCAAAACCCACTTATTTATTGCAAAGTGCCAACACGACAATTTAACCTGAATACTGAGGTTTTACTTTAGAAAAAAAACAACACATACATTAACTTAAGATAATCCAAACAAAGTAAGGAAAGCAATCCCAAATGCTTTCATTTACTTAAAATGATTTGGCAGAGAATTTGACACTTTAATGATGGTCTGGGCCTGGCTGGGGCGATGGCACACGTGCCCACAGAGAGGGCTCTGAGTGCCACCTCTGGCACCCGTGCCATAGATTTACCACCACTGTTCTGGTGATTATATAGTTTTATTGACTGAGTATCCATCCATCCATCCATCCATCCATCCATCCATCCATCCATCCATCCATCCTCCATCCATCCATATTTATAGCCCACCCTTCCCAAAAGTGGGAATCCATGTGATTTACCTGTTGATTTCTCAAATAAACCATTTATTATTAGGGGAATCACCTATATAATGATAGACCTGACCAGGAAAACAAAAACAGGCACCACTGGTCAGGGCCATGCAGGGAGGATAAGAGGGCAATCATGTTCCCTCCTGTACTTCAACCTACATGTGTTTAATATTTGGGATCATCTCTCACTATATATAAATAATTCCCAACAGTCCCCTATGTGCAGATACTTATTTCTGCAAATAGGGGCATACTTACCACAAATAAGTTTTTCTGCAAAGTTGGGTGACTGGTAGGTTTGCAGAAAAATCTGAAAGCTTTCCCCTTCCTACCAGTGCTGCCCTTGTAGGCAGTGCCCACCACAGTGCAAGCACAGGCAACACAGGTGCAGCGATGGTGGGGGCAGGATAAATGGTGGTGTGGCAAGGAAGACAAAAGACTGCCTACCATGCCATCAGAAGAGAAGCAATACCCACCATGGAGATTACTCCCTGCTCAGCCTGCCCTGTCTTTGAGGCCTCTTCCTCTTTCCTCAGCTGCTTGGTGGTGGGAAGGGGGGGGGGAGTGGGCAGGTAAGCAGCAAGCTGACAGGGGAGGGGGAAGCACTGATGATGGGGGGGAACCAGAACCAAGCGAGCACTGCACTGATGGGGGGTGGGGGGTGGGAGACAGCAAACTGATGATGGGGGGCAAGAGGGCAGAGCTCCAACAAGGAGGGGAGCCAAGCAAGCAATTTCCATTTAATTATTTCCCTTTTTTTTAACACCAACTCCAACATCACAGGTGCATGATCAGCATAGGTTCTGGGCAGTATTTCAACTTCTTTCAATTCTTTTAAAAGACATACCAAAATCCTAACCGTATCTATTCTCGACCATGATTTGTATCTGGCTGAGTAATACGTAAAATCTTTTTCCCTAGATTTCTTACTCTCCATGCATCAAATATATTATGTTCTTCTACATTTTTTAAAAAAGTTTTTTGGAAGATTTTTGCTGAGTTCCTTGCTTTTTGAAGAAGGAAAATGCTGAATTCATGGAATGAAGCATTGATTACCTTATTACCAAAACCAGGAAGGGAAAGAAATTAAGAATTATCGCCCAATATCTTTATTGAATGCTGATTATAAAATATTTGCTAAAATTTTAGCAAAAAGATTAAAGAAGGTTTTGCGTCAATCTATACATCAAGATCAATCTGGTTTCCTACCTAAAAGAGCTCTGAAGAACAATACAAGAAATATAATTAATGTTATTGAATACTATAAAACCACCCAGGAAACCAGTGGCACTAATGTTTATGGATGCAGAGAAGACATTCGATAATGTTTCTTGGGACTTCCTGGCACAAAAACTCCAAAAGTGGAATTGTGGAGAAGACTTTCTTACAATGATTATGGCCATATATTAAAAACAATCAGCAAAAGTAACATTTAATAGTGATATAACAGGTGAAATTCTAATACAGAAAGGCACAAGACAAGGTTGCCCACTTTCTCCATTACTTTTAATTTTTATACTGGAGACATTAAATGACTCAACAAAGATATAAGAGGATTGAAAACTAGAGGGGAAGAATTTAAGCTGCAGGCATATGCAGATGACCTGGTATTTATTTTGGTGGGTAATAAACAAAATAGTAGAAGAATATAAAGAAATTGTTGTTATAAGTGGACTTAAAAGAGTATTTTTTAAATACTATGCGAAATTATTTCAAAAGAAGAATATAGACCCGGGAAAAATAAAAAAAAAATATTTGGATAAAGTAGAATTACCAACGATGCAAAAGACAAGTAAAGAAATGTTGAATAGTCCGATTCAAAAAGAAGATTTACTCTGTGCGATAGAAGAAGCTAAGTTGGGAAAGGCTCCGGGACCAGATGGATTTACTGCAAAATTTTATAAAAAATTAAAAGAGGAGCTAACCTCGACTTTTGAACTTTTATCAAATGAGATAAGGGATACAAAAATAGTACCTGAAATGTGGAAAGAAGCTATTATATCACTTATACCAAAATAAGGACAAGATTAAACAAGTGTGAAAAATTATAGACCGATCTCTCTTCTTAATAATGATTACAAATTGTTTGCCGAAGTAATTCCAGAAAGAGTGAAGATGTATTTAAAAGAAGTTATAACAGAAGAACAGAACATTTTTTTTACCAAATAGAGAAATCAGAGACAATTTAAGAATGGTGATTGATGCAATTGAGTATTATGACAAGCACCTCGAGAAAGAAGTTGGATTTCTATTTGTTGACGCTGAAAATCCGGCCCCGCACAAGACAGCCAGAGCGTGCCTCGTGGGGGCCGCGTTTGCCTCCTCGTAAGGAGGATGAGTCAGGCAGGACTGCGGTGGAGCCTTAGCTCCAATAGGGGGAGCGAGCCTGGCAGCCTTAATAGGCTTGCTCCGCTCCCCCCCCAGTCAGTTGACAACCTTGTGCTCAGCCCACCTACCCGCCCTGTATGTAGTGTAAGCATAGGCTGGTTGCCCTGTTTAATGGGGAGCCGGGTAGGAATTTTTTGGTTCCATTCTTGCATTGGCTATTGAGATGGGGTCTTTTTCGCCTACCCTGCACTGCGGTCAGTGGATTGAGGAATTGGTCTGGGATGGTGCCTGGGGGCTAGTTCATCACTTTGTTAGGGCAGAATTAGGTTAAAATACAGTTCAGCGGCCAGCAAGCACCAATTAATAACCCCAGGTGTGGGTAGAGGGGTCTGCTTGACTAGCCTTGTAGCCGTGCGGCCTGGGGGGATGGTCATGATGGAGACTCAGCGCTGGCCATTTGGTGGTGCTTGAGGGCTCCTGAGGGCGCATCCCAATCTTGGCTCAGCCGGGATTGCAACTGGCCTATGGTTGGCTTCAACCCGGGGGCCCGCCGGTGTCTTGCCTACCTATGGTTTGAGGATGGGAGTCGAAGCGACGCCAGGCCCGACCGTGCCGCTGTTTTCCATGGTTGCCCTTTGCCGTTAAGTTGAAAGTTAATAATTTAATAAAGTGGCCTTATTTCATCCAACCTTCTTGTCTGACTGTTTCTTCCGTCTGGGGGGGCAGAGCCTTTGACAACTTAAATTGGGACTTTATGTTTCAAGTAATGGACAAAATGGATGTCGGACAGTCTTTTATTAATTTAATAAAGGTGATATATTCAGAGCAAAGAGCTTCACTGAATGTAAATAAAGATATGACAGAGCACTTTAAGGTGCAAAAAGGGACGAGGCAAGGATGCCCGTTATCCCCATTATTGTTTATTTGGATTTTAGAAGTGTTGCTGGGGAAGATAAGAGATGACAAGGATATAAAAGGACTTACATTAAAAGGTTTTTCGTATAAATATAGGGCATTTGCAGATGATGTGATGTTTTTGGTTGAAGAGCCAATTAACAACTTACCGTTGTTAATGGAAAGGATAAAAGAATTTGGAGATCTGGCTGGATTTTATGTGAATAAAAACAAGACAAAAGTGTTGTGTAAAAACATAACGAAAGAAAGACAACAGGAATTGCAAGAAGAAATACAGTGTGAAGTTGTTAAAAAAACAAAATATTTAGGTATTGAATTGACAATGAAAAACATAGATCTTTTTAAGAATAATTATGAAAAGCTTTGGAGTAAAATACAAGAAGATTTTAAAAAATGGGACACTATGAACCTGTCATTGTTGGCAAGAATATTGGTGGTTAAAATGAATGTTTTACCTCGTTTGATGTTTTTGTTTCAAACCATTCCGATAGCAAAGGAGCTTAAAGTGCTGAACTTATGGCAGAAGGAGTTATCAAAATTTGTGTGGGTGGGAAGAAAACCGATGATTAAAATGAAGATTCTATGTGATGCAAAGGAACGAGGAGGTTTTCAGTTACTTAACCTTAGACTGTACCACGAGGTTGTGTACCTGACGTGGCTGGAAAAGTGGGTTAATTTAGATAACAGGAAATTGTTGGCGTTAGAAGGTCATGATTGCAAATTCAGTTGGCATGCCTATTTATGGTATGAAAAAGCAAAAATGGACAATCTTTTTAAACATCATTTTATAAGAAGATCACTGTTCAAGACTTGGATGAGGTACAAAAGGTTCTTTTTTGAAGAAAGACCATTATGGATTGTACCGGCTGAAGTAATTAAACCATATTCAAGACATAACGGCAAAGATTGGTTAACTTATAGAGATATTTTAAAATAGAAGGGAAAATTGTGTGATAAAATGTAGAGAAGAGATAGACTTTGAATATGATTGTTTAAATTATAGGCAGATATATGATTTGTTTATGACTGACAAAAAAAGGTATGGCTTCAGGGAGAAAAATAATAAAATGAAGTGTGTGTGGGCAGAAAAAGAGAAAAAAATGATATCAAAAATATATAAAGTTTTGTTAAAATGGTATACAGAAGACGAAACGGTAAAAGAGCAAATGTTAAAATGGGCTATAAATATGAATAAAGAAATAACTATGTCATCTAGGGAATGTTTATGGGAAAAGTCAATGAAAATTTCTACTTGTAATAATTTGAAGGAAAATTGTTATAAAATGATGTATAGATGGTATATGACGCCAAAAAAATAGCGTATATGAATGAGAATATGTCGAATAAGTGTTGGAAATGTAAAAAAACATGAGGGCTCTTTTTACCATATGTGGTGGACATGCGACAAAGCTGTGGATTTCTGGACAGAAGTCCATAATGAAATGCAAAATTTTTTGAAATCTACCTTTAAAAAGGAACCAGAAATATTACTTTTAGGACTTAAGATGGAAGAAGTAAATGTAACAAAAAGAACATTGTTATGGTATCTAATTACAACTGCCAGAATGACTTATGCACAATCTTGGAAACAAGATAGAGTGTCAGAGATATGGGAATGGATAAAGAAAGTGTTTTTTATGGCAGAAATGGACAAACTGACAAGGAAACTTAACAACAAGGAGGATGAAGAATTTATTGAAGAATGGATTGATTTCAAAGAATATATAGATACTAATTGGGATGTAAAAAATAACTTACTTTGCTTTGACAGTTATTAAGAACAGAATATAATAGATCGAAAAGATGCTTATAATGTTATAATGTTACCTGAAAAATTGATAATGAGGAGGTTATAAATGATAGTAATCTTAGAATTGATTTGTATAAGGGGGTGGGAGCATTGCGGGAGGCCAAGAGAGGGGGGGTAGGAGAAATGAAAAAAGGATATATGTTGAAAGAAAAGTTGTATTGTTGAATATGTAGATATATCCGAGTAATAAAAATTTGTGTTTTTGTTTTTTAAAAGTAATGGTAAAATGGATGCAAGATTTCGGCTATAATATCCAAATAGATCAATGGAATAAAACATGGAAATCAATAAAATTTCTGAAAGCTACAGCTTATAAAGAAAACATTATAAAAATGTATTACAGATGGTACTGGTCACCGGATAAGGTGGCAAAATGTTCCCCAAATGTATCTAAGAATTGTTGGCCATGTAAGGATAATGTGGGCTCATTTATACATATGAGGTGTAATTGTGAAAAAATATATAGATTTTGGAAAGAGGTCCAAAAACTGATAGCAGAAATATTAACTATCAAGTTAGATCTAGCTTCAGAAGTATATTTATTAAATATGATACCGGATGGTTTAAAAACAAATGATAAATACTTACTTATATTGTAACAGCAGCAAGAATTTTGATTGGTAAATATTGGAAAGCTAATAATTTGCCTACGATTCAAGAGTTACAGTATAAATTGTTAGAAGTGGCAGAAATGGATAGCTTAACAATGATATTGCATGGTAAAGATAAGAATGTATTTTAAAAAAAGATGGTCTAGAGTTTATGAATGGTTAAATAGAAAAGAGGAAAAGTAGACTCAAATAATATATATGTAAAAGCACTTGGCTGTAATTTTAATGGAAAAATTAAATAAACTGTTGAGGAAAAAAAAAGATTTAAAAGAGTACCAAGGCCAAATAGAACCATTAAAATCTCAACATAGAGCCAGGATTTAGAGGACCAAAGAAGCAATTATCAGGAAATCATAATGAACAACCATAGGGAGTATGATGATGAAATTTTTGATCTTTGCAAAGAATACAAGGATGAGAATCTCAGATTAAAGACAGAAAAGCTCAATTTAGTTTTAGATAAACAAGGCTTGGCAGATACAGCACAGGAAGCCAAACATCAGGCAGCTGCAACTGCAGCTGCAGCCACAGAAAAGGCCCAAGCTGCTCAAGTGGCATTGGCCAAAGCCACAGAGGAGCTATGCACAGGTCAGTGTGCCACCAAGTATTTAGCGGACCAAGCACAAATAAAAAGGGAAATGGCCAATCATGACACTTGTAATAAGAAGATGGAGTCCCTTAAGGAACAATTGGGAGTACAAAAGGCAGTGACCTTGACCATACATCCAGGAGTAGTAGTAGAGACCACACCTAGTGATCCAGAGGATGAATGGCCAGTAACGCAGCCCACATGTAACACAGAGTGGGATGCCCCAAACCTAGTGAACCCAATAAGCACCAAAGAAATGGTTACTAGGGAAGAAGGTAACACTACATCCCAAACTGTTACGGAGACCAGGATTTGGAAACCTGATGAGGTTGAGGCCATTGTGGAACAGGTTGGCCCCCTTACTAAAGATGGAGTGGTGCAGTGGATGACGAATGTCATTACTGCCTACCCAAATATAACTGACAGTGCTAGCCAGGCATTGCGCCTCAGGACTGGACTTGGCTGCAGTTAATTCTGCAACCGTCAGCAAAAATCTCAACAGTTTTAACAAATATAGGTGGATGAAGGAATTTCTGTCATACCTTTGGCCCAGCAGAAATACTGAGTTGTTCTTTATGTTTGAAAGGCAAGGAAATTGTTGTTAGGAGTACTGGCTAGCCGAGTGATAGTCAACCGAGCCACACTGACCCCTAACTATGACGACAGAGGATTCAAGGAGGATATAGTAGAGGGACTTCATGCTCAGACTCAACTGGCCCTGAATATCCACGAGCCTGCTAATATGCCCTGGCACCACCTAGAATGCCGCATTTGCAGGATATCCCACCTTCTACAGAGCACAGGTGCCATTAAACCTCACAAACCTAACAAGAAACACAAGGACAAGGATTCAAGCCATAACGTATGCCAATCACGGCCCCCACTCCCAGTACCCTGCTTCAGGGGGATATGGGAATAAGTATGAAGGAAAAAGGGGAGGCTGGGCCATGGGGCAGAAGGGAGGCTCTAACTGAGGGAAATATGGAAAGGACTATCAAGGCAGGTGCAGCTACAACCCTCTGCCCCCCACCTCACAAGGGCAGATATCCATCCACACACCCCTCAGGGCCACAGCCAGGCTATCCTCCATACCGTCAGGCACCCTATAACATTCCATCGGGATATCAGCAAGCGCCTTTGCCACCTGAGTCCAGCCACAACTCACTATACCCTCCGTTACCTCCTAGCAACCCCACTCCTCCCTACCCAGTGAGGCAGCAGCCAGGGCAACAGGGGGAAGGCCAGTCCTGGGGCAACCCACCACCCGGCCAGGACCCCCCCCCACTGGCACCTCTGGATGCACCTCAAAGATCAGGGTTTCGAAATGGAGTGGTTTCACAAGCAGCCAGATTCAGTGCTGATGCAGGCTCTTGCAGAGTGTGAAATACTGGGACACTGCCCCGTTGCATCTGTAACAGCACCCCAAGGTCCCAACATACCATCCACTGTGACATCCAGCTAGGGCTGTCCAGAGTCCCAAACAGTGTTCCCTCTAAGCTGAGTTAGTGTGAGCTAGCCTCTATCTTTTAGCCTCTGGCTCATACATTTTTGTCTTAGCTCAGGAAAGATGGCTCCAAAGCAAACTAATTTATGCAGTAGCCAAATCACTCACTCACAACTTTAATGCCAGAAGCTCACAAAGTAGATTTTTTTGCTCACAAGACTCCACAGCTTAGAGGGATCATTGGTCACAACCACTCCCCAAAGGCATCCTGGAACTGCTTAAGCTGGACACTTGGAGGAGGCCAACTGTGAAGGCAGGGGTCGGGACTCCTGGGAACACCAAACCTTCCATTCTCCTTGTAGATACCAGAGCATTGTTAAATGTGCTCTGCCCCCAGTTAGCATCTAGAGGCACCCCTACCAAGATTACTATACGTCTTGTTGGTTTCGCCGGGGGCAACCACTCTGCATGAGAGTGGAAAGACATCCCCCACACTGTGGACAATCTTTATACCCATGTGACCACCTACAATAACCAGGGAGAAGATGATGGGATCTTACGGTTCTCATTCTTCTGTGACCATGGGATTACCATTGATCTGGTGAATGGCTTACCCTGGAAGCTCCAGGGTGGACCTAGCCTGGTCAAAGCGGTCCACCGGTGCATGGCATTAAAAGCTCCCCTATCCCTATCTCCCCTCTCTGAGGACCCTTGGGTCCAGGAATTCCCTGAGGTTTGAATACGTGATAAGGCAGAATGTGGGACTGTAAAGAACGTATGTGTACTCATTGAAGGAAGAGACCCTCCACCTCAAAAGCAGTATAAGTATCCAGCGGAGGCAGAGATAGGGATTGCCAAAACCATTGAAGGGTTTCTTGAATGGGACATCATTCTCCCTATGCAATCCATCTGCAGTTCCCCATTGTGGCCAGTTCTAAAGTCAGATGGAGTCACCTGGAGAATGACTGTCAATTTCAGGGCTCACAACACTGTGACTCCCCTGAAGCCCCTGTAGTAGCAAAGTACAATGAAATCCTAGCCGCCATTGCTGCTGGGTCTCGATATTACAGTGTAGTTATTCTTGCAAATGTGTTCCACTTGATTTGCCTCCACAAGTCATGCTGGTACAAGTTTGCCTTCACATTTAGAGGTCCGCAGTACTCCTTCAAACAAACAAAGGGTTTCCACTCAAGTCCTCCAACCAGCCTCTTGTGACCACATGCTCAGCTATTTACATAGTATTCTTGTCCATGCCCCACTACAGAGATGGTGCAGGATGTCACTAGGGAAGTCCTGAACCTCCTTAGGGAAACCGGCTTCAAGGCAAGTTGAGAAAAAGCCCAGCTAGTACTGAAACATGTAAAATACTTAGGGCTAGAGCTAGGCAGGACCCCAACACATGGAAGTTATTTCCAAGCTGCCTGCTCCCACAGACGTTCCTTCCTTGAGAGACTTCTTGGGTACTTTGATTTTCTCCCATGGTTTTATTGAAGCCTTTGCAGACAAGGCGTGCCTCCTCTACACCCTTCTAAAGAAAGATACCCCATGGCATTGGGGACCAGAACAGCAGCACACTTTTGCTGTCTTAAAACAGAGCTTAGCTTCAGCCCCAGCTCTAGCACACCCAGACCCGAATAAACTTTACTACACACAGCTTGCCACCTCTGAGAGAAGCGTAGGAGCAACCTTAATTCAGCATCAGGCCCACAGAATAATAGCTTATGCCCTCTTGAATCTGTCCCCCATGGAAATGAAGTTCACCCCATGTGAGAAGATCTGCCTGGCATTAGTCTGGAGCCTTACTCACTGGGAGTTCATAATAGAAGGTGCAAAGGTAATTGTGAAGACAATGCACACTCCTCTTGAATACATCCTCTGTGGGGGATGTATTAAATAAATCCTCTATGGGGGATGTATTAAATAAATCCTCTATGGGGGACTGTCCTCTCTGTAGGACAGTCAAGTCTCAAATGCTAGAATTTCCCAGTGGACCTTGGCCCTAATTAACAGGGGGGTGGAATATAAGAAGGAACAGAATGAATCCCTTGCCCCATATAGCTTTATAGTTAAAGGGGAAGAGCACAAATGCCCACTACCCATAGTGGAGCATATGCCCTGGCCCGCAACATGGGGAGTGCCTCTAGAGGAAGCCAAGCAGCAAGGTTTTATCTGTTGGTTCTGTGATGGCTCATCCTTCCATGTTGACGGGACCCCTAAAACTGGCTTTGGAGCCATAAGAGTACAGGATGGATTTGTCCTACAGAGCCCCGTCCACCCACATTCCAGACAAGTGGCTGAGGTGGCGGTGCTTCAGTCAGTACTTGAATTCGAGCCTCTGGACAGTCCCTTGGCCATTTTAAAGGATTCTGACTGGATGGCAAAAGCCACCACAGTTTGGCTTCCCCACTGGCAGAAACAAGATTGGAAGAACAGTGAGGGCAAGCCCATTGCACACTTGTAACACTGGCTGCATGTGGTTGCCATTCTACACGAGCTCACTGTGCCCACCCAAATATCTCATGTGAAAGAGCACCAGAAAAATTCCATGGAAGTTGGCTATTGGAACGATCAGGCTGACCTATTAGTTAAGGAAGTGGCACATATGGAAATACTTCCTGAAAATCCCACTTCTGCCAGTCACCACCAGGAGTCAATCCCATTCAAGGGCCCTTTTTCTCCCATGTTTTTAGATTTAGGAGAACTCCAGAAGAATGATGCTGATGTCACCAACCTTTTACACACAGGAAAGGATCCTACAGGCAGATACCATATAGAGGAACAGGAAGGTGTAGTTTGGGCAATAGACAACACAGGCACCCATCACTGAGATTTAATACAGTTTATCCATGAACAAGGTCACTGAGGTAAAGATTTAATGCTAGAAACGGTGAAAGAAGTCAGATGGTGCCCAGGCATGTGTCAGAAAGTTGCCCAGTGGGTAGACAATTACCTCCCCTGTACCATCTGACTACCAGTGGGTAGACAATTACCTCTCCTGTACCATCTGCTGACCCCTCCAGACCAAAAGCGCCCCTCCAGCACCAATGCAATGAGGGACATTGGGCTAGGATTCTTTATCAGCCCCTTACCCAAAACTGCCCGTGGAAACAAGTACTGCATTACGATAACAAGCAGGCTATCCTAAACACAGCTGTGATGGACTCTGGGCTTCGAATTAGCCTGCAAGAAAAGACACCTACAGTCATGTGACTAGCAGGGGTGATGTAATTCTGATGCAGAACTTGGGGGGGGGAATTAAAAAAACTCTCTTGACAGTTGGACTTTGGCCGTTGAGATTGTGAGGGTTTTTTTGGTTGGTGGGTAATGTGCCAGGGGACTGACAAGTCATGTTGGATCTTGCTGAGTCCAAGGAATAAATGAGATTTCTCTACAGATTCCAATATTAAGGGAATCTGAGAAAAGCCAAACAATACCACAGTGATATCTAAGGAGACTTAAAAGAGAAAATAAGCTACTGGTGGTTAAACAAGAAATTCATGTTACTCTCACATAGAATCTATACCTCCTTGGGAGCAATTTGGATTTAGTGGATTTAGTGTGTACATGGAGGGTTTATTGGAGTAGTGGGTGTCCAAAAATATTTAAAAAATAGAAAAGAAAAGAGAGAAAAAACCCAAGGCACAGTGGAGGTATTTTTCTGTGGAGGTAGAGAGTACCTGAGAAAACCAAACAGAAAACAGCAGTCTAGAACAGCACAGGGGTTGAGATTAGAGAGAGTGTGTTTTGTACTATATCATCTGAAGTGAATGATTATAAATGAACTAACTTAAAGCTGAACTATGCTATTTGAAACAACGTATATACAAGCATCAGCTTTTCCCTTGTATATATTTTCCCTGCCTGCCTGTCCTTGTAAAGAAAATCGTCAGTTTTCTTTATTGTTCCTTTCCGTGGGTGCCTCAGTGTCTCACAGAGCTAAGTATCTGACAAAGTTAAATCAAAAACTTCATCCCAGAAAAAAACTGTGGTGCTCATGAAAAGCTAGAGAGAAACATTTATTAAAAAGTCTCATCAATAAGTGGCTGGGTGTGTGGACGACCTGAGTGGGTACCAACCCTGAAAGAGGAGTGTCAGTGGGATATAAGATTCCTCCAGCATGTGAAAATTTAAAGGAACAAATCCCCACATAATCCAAAATAAGGGAGTTTGTCATAACTGTTTACACAGTTCTATTAAAATCAATAGGATTAGGAGGGTGTATCTCTGTTTAGGGTGCACTGAATTTATATACAAAATGATCTTCACTAAGCTGCTACAAGGCATGTCAGAGAGGGCCTTCACTGCTTCCTGTTTGTCCATGTTGCTTCAGAGATGGCAGCTGGAAACTGGAGGGAAGAGGGCTCTCAGCACAAGGTTAATACAAAATCATGGATTAGGTGAAGATCAAACACCAGAAGAATCAGCAGTTTTCTAAACTCTGGTGACCTAGATCCTGAACAACTTCAGTGGACTCGGAAGGGTGTGACTTTCTTTAGGATTACAGTGAAAGAACCTGGCAGAATGGCTACATTTCGTTCTTCTCCACTAGAACCTTCATTTCAACGTAAGTGATCATCCAGTTAAAACTTACAATGCCTTGGCCTGACATGCACTGGATATTGTCCTGCTGAGAAACAGGTATTGATGAAGTGCAAACCAAGAGATCCCCCAAAGTGATGCAAATGGTTCATTTGATATATGCTGATATAGAAATAAAAATTATGATCCAAAAAAAATTATTGGGATGTTCATTTGTTCATTGATGGAAAGGATTCTGAATATAAAACTGAACCCTGTTTTAGAAGAAGAGGAGATTGGATTTATACCCCATCCTTCACTCAGAGTCTCAGAGCAGTTTACAAACTCCTTTCCCTTCCCCTCCTGACAACAGACACCCTGTGAGGTAGGCAGGGCTGAGAGAGCTCTTTCCAGAACTGTCCTTGAGAGAACAGCTCTGACAGAGCAATGGCATGCCCAAGGTCATCCAGAATCTGCAAGTGCAGGAGTGGGGAATCAAACCCGATTCTCCCAGATTAGAGTACACATACTTAACCACTGCACCAAACTGGCTTTTACTATCAAGTTACCATCTAGTCTCCACTCAGGATGTTGACTGTCCATTTGTTAGTCTTCAAGGTACCATCTTTGATAGTTTGGCTGCAGCAGATTAACACAGACAGGTCTCTGGAATTAGTCTAAATTGATTCACCTTATAACCACTGCACTGTGAATGAAAGAAAAATCCTTTACCAAAATATGAGGATTATCTATTAACTGCACCATAGTTTGTTTTTTTTAACAAAACATTTTTATTGGTTTTTCAAAGAAACAAGAACAGACAAGTTATCAAATACGAAATCAGAACAGTTACAAATACAGTAAGGTAAGTACAGTGAAGACAAATTCAGAACAGTTTTGTCTGTCTTATTGAAGTGCAATTGAATTGAGTGTACGCATTATAATTTGAATTTGTAATGAGGCCAAATAGGGACGAAAAACTGGTCGTTATTAGAAGACTTATACAAACTACATCAAAGGGAAATACAGTTGACGCTGAAGTTAAATATATTGCAATATTTGGTATTTAGCTTGCGATATGGACTCCCAGTCGAACTTGTCTATGTGGATTTTATCCAATAGTGGGGACCATATACTCAGTGGATTGTAGAATTCGCATTCGGATTGATGTATGGTATCGTAGATGGAGAATTTTTCTAACATGAAGATGTCCCAATTTTTGTGCATCCATTGTGACTGTGGGAGGATTGGGATTTTTTCACTTTTGATCAATAAAAGCTTTAGCTGACGCTATCAATATGTTTATCAATCTTCTTGTCCTGTCAGGTGGTCTGTCTTGTGGCCAGAGTTGGAGGAGCAGCAATTCCGGGCTGCAAGGTATGTCATAATTGGTAAGTATATTAATATGGGAAGTTATTTGAGACCAGAATTTTTGAATCTTTTTACAAGACCATCAGTTGTGAAAGTAGGTGGCTTTTTCTCCACAATTTTCCCAACAGTAGGGAGTTGTGTTTGGGATAATGTATGTTAGTTTTGCTGGAGTTAGGTACCATCTGGTAGTGACTTTAGAAATCACTTCACGTATACTTGAGACTTTAGATATTTTGTTTTGGGTCTGCCAGATTTCAGTCCAGTTGTCGTTGGTCAGTTGAATTGGTAAGTCTTTGTTCCATTGGTTTTGTTAGGCTAGAGTCGGTTTTGTGGTAGCACTGAGAAGGCATAAGTAAAGTTTGGATATTAGCCCCTTTTTGGGGGGGGCTTTGATAACAGTTTTTTGAAGTTTGTCAGCGGCATTTTACAGGTTTGTGAAAAGGTCGAATTGTTAAATAGACTTTGGACTTGAAGGTATTCGAACCATTTAATTTTTAGTTTATACTTTGTTTCCAGCTCTGTCTTCGTTAGTAGTTTGTCATTTTGTAGCAAGTCCTTCATTCTTTCTAGTTATCTTTGCTTGTTTCCAAGTCCCCAAAAGCTGTAGGAAGAAGAGCCGGAGTGAACCAGCGCTGACCCGTGAAGGAGGTAAGTTGTGATCCTTTATTTGTTAATTTGGATTTGAATTCGAACCAAGTCTTTATAGATGTCTTGAGAAAAAGATTAGAGGCATGGGCTTCCGTATCTTTCAGTTTTTCATGCCACATAAGGTCTTGGACCATTGATTCAGTGATGTTTTAACTTTCTATTTTTTCCCAGTCTGGTTTATTGTGGTTGTGGTATTGCCTGAGTAGAGATCGAGGCTTTTCTGTACAAGTTGAGGTCCGGTAGAGCTAGACCACCATTCTGTTTTGGTTGTTTCATTGTCGTGAAGGCAATTCTGGGTTGTTTTGAATTCCAGACAAATTTGTTGAGTTCTTTTTGCCATTTATTAACTTGACGATCTGGAATGCCTATAGGTAATGTCCTGAAGAGGTATAAATATTTAGGTAACACGAAGGATCTTATTATCGAAATTCTGTTGTGCCAGGAGAAGTTGATCTTGTTCCAGCTGGTTAGTGTTTTGGAGATTTCGTCATGTAGAGCTGAGTGGTTTGTTTGCACCAGTTTGGAGAAGTCCCATGGTATGTTAACTCCTAGATAGCGAAGGCTGTCTGAAATCCATTGGAATGAATAAAATGTTGTGATTTGCGTTTCTGTTGTCGCGGAGATGTTGATTGGAAAAAAAATGCATTTTAGAATTGTTGATTTGTAGTCCTGATGCTGAGGCAAATGAGTTGAGAGAGGCTTGAATTGAGGGTAGGGAGATGGATGGATTGGAAACATAGAGAATGGCGTTGTCTTCGAATAGACTCAATTGGAATTCGTGATCGTTGATGAGAATACCTTTGTAGTCTCTGTTGTGACGAAGTTCGCAAGCAAGTGGTTCAAGGGCTAATACGAAGAGGATCGGTGACAAGGGACATCCTTGTCTCGTACCCTTGTGAAGTAGAATTGTTTCTGAGATGTCTCCGTTGATTAGAAGCTTGGCTTATGGTTTTTGATAAATTGCTTGTATCGATTTGAGGAACACGGGTCCGAGTCCCATTTGTGAGAGTAGGGATAGTAGGAATTGGATCTCCAGGGAATCGAAGGCCTTTTCGAAGTCAATCGCCAGTAGAAGAGATTCAACTTGTGGATTGTGTTGACAATGGAGTATGATATCGATGGTCTTTTGAATGTTGTCCGAGATATCCCGTGTTGGGATAAATCCTGCTTGATCACTCTGAATGTATTCGGCAATAAAGGCATTAAGACGAGTCGCTATGATCGCTGTGAAGATTTTATAATCTATATTTAAAAGGGATATTGGGTGGTATGACTTTGGGTCCGTTCTGTTTTTGTCTTTTTTAGGAATCAAAATGGCATTCACCATGTGCCAGGTTTGTGGCATTGTGCCTGTTGTTAGGATATCATTGCATACATTTATCAAGGGTAAGCTGAGTATGTCTCGATACACCTTGTAATATTCCAGAGTGAACCCATCTGGGCCAGGGGATTTATTGTTTTAAAGAGATTTGATTGCAGTTTCATCTTCTAGTTGTGTTATGGGATTTTCCATCATCTCAATATGTTCAGTTTTTAAAGTTGGACTAGAGTAGATATTTTGAAGGTATTTTGAGATCGATTGAGGGTTTGGGTGCTGGGAGGTGTAGAGAGATTCGTAAAAGGAGTGCAAAATTTTGATGATTTCGCCAGTTTCTGTATGTAGGGTGTTTTGGTTGCTCTTCAAGCAATTTATGTGCCTTTCTGTTTGCTTCTTTTTAAGTTTCCACGCTAGCAGTTTTAAATGTTTAGATTTATTAGTCTGGTATCGTTTTCTATTGTTAAAATTGTCTTTTAGTATGTTCGTGGATTCCAGCATTTCGAGCTGTTTTCGAGTGTCCAACAAGCGCTTGTAGACTGTTTTACTGCAGGTGGCTTTCTGTTCAGCTTCTAGTATTTTAATGCTATTCAAAAGTTCTTGTATGATTTTATGTTTTTCTTTCTTACAGGCTGACGTTATGGCGATGCATTGATGTCTAAATACTGCTTTTGAGGCTTCCCAGACCGTGTGTGAGGATACGCCATTTGTTGTGTTTATTTTAAAGTAGCTGGTTATTTCTTGTCTAAGAGCGGATCGTGCCTTGGGGTTACATAATAAAAGTTTGTTTAATCTCCAGCTTGGTGTTTTTGGTATGTTGATTCCGCTTCCTAGTGTGCATAAAACTGGGGCGTGGTCTGACCACTTCTGAAGGCCGATACTAGATGATATGATGTTTCCAAACATTTCCGCGGAAGCCAATAAAAAGTCTATTCGATAATAGGTTTTAAATCTAGGAGAGTAACATGTATAATCTCTCTCATACAAGTGCTGTTTTCTCCATATGTCAATTAGATTTTGCTTGTCTAAAAGGTCCTGTAAAGAGCTGGATTTGTGTTTGTAGTTTGGTTTCTTAGGTGAAGATTTATCAATTTGAGGGTCTATAGTATAATTTAGATCTCCTCCTATGATTACCGGGCCAGTCCGGAATTTATCTAATTTTGATAAGGTTTCCTGAATGTAGGGACATTGGTTGGAGTTTGGCCCATAGGTTGAGGCAATAGTTATGGGATGGTCATTCAAGAGACCATTGACAAATATAAAATGACCTAGTTCGTCTTTCATGCAAGAGTCTACTTTAAAGTTTGTGGAGGCAGAAAATAAGATTGCCATTCCTCTGGCGTTGTTGGATCCGTGAGCTAACAGTTGGGTCAGGAACCATTTGGGTGGTAAAAGATTACAGTCTTTGTTAGTGTGGGTCTTCTGAAGTAAAACAATATTAATCTTTTGGGCTCGAAGATCATTGGCAATTCTCTTCGCTTTAATTTTATTTTTCACTCCCCTACAATTAAGGGTTAGAACATTTATAGACTCCATGTTGGATTGGTTAGGTTGGGTTTGTGTCACTTAAACATATAACAATTTGAAACAATAAATGTCAGGTTACCAATCTGATTGACCATGCGTGTCTCTAAACATTAAGGTTTGACTAAAGAGCTCATATGTCATCTGTTCTGAACCTGTTGTTTTAATAAGGCATTTGGTTGTCTCTGAGTAACTGTTCTCTGTAAACTCCTCCCCCCTCCCCCCTGTAGTGAACCTTAGGAGTGAACAACCATTCATCTCCAAGCCATAAAGGCTTTATATGAAGGATCACCATTACCCCCCAAAGCAGTAACAATTTTAGAGAAAAATACATGAATTCAAGGACTATGATCACTCTTTGGGACTCCCCCCCCAGCCAAATATAAACATTGAAATATTAAAACATTTGAAACGGCTTTCCAGGTAAGTATACAAACATTGGTATATCAAAAGTTTAACAGGTTTGAACAACTAAGTGCAAATAGCCAGCTTTATAAGACGTAATAAAACCATCAATCATAAGTTAAGTCTTTTGCGCACAGGAAGTTTACTCCACTGAGGAGGTGTAGATTGGCGCGCTCTTTTCTTGGTGTTTTGCAAGTCAATCTCCATTGTAGGAGAAGTGTGGATGCCTAGAGCTGTTAGCATAGCTTCTCCTGAGTCTAGATCTACAGCAAGGTGGGTAGTGCCGTTTCTCCGTACTTGCAAAGCTCCAGTAGGGAGCCATCTGTACTTTATCTTTGCTTCGTTTAAAAGGCTTGTAATTTTCTTGAGTGACCTTTGTAACGATATGAGCTTATGTT